>NW_027316586.1:77500-100000 GCF_033978685.3 Nerophis lumbriciformis | reverse complement strand
GCCCCTCGGGCGGACACAGGTGTCTGCATGAGCCCCTGTCGCTCAGATGCTGGAAGATCAGTTTGAAAAAGGACCGGGGTAAAGAGGGGGGAAGCACCATATATGTGTCCGGGAAGGCGCCCCTCGGGCGGACACAGGTGTCTGCATGAGCCCCTGTCGCTCAGATGCTGGAAGATCAGTTTGAAAAAGGACCGGGGTAAAGAGGGGGGAAGCACCATATATGTGTCCGGGAAGGCGCCCCTCGGGCGGACACAGGTGTCTGCATGAGCCCCTGTCGCTCAGATGCTGGAAGATCAGTTTGAAAAAAGAACCAGAGGATAGAGGGGAAAAACACCATATTTGTGTCCGAAAATAGCTCACTTTGACTCGGACGCGTTCCCTGTGATTTCAGCCTGTCAGACATGGTGCACATAGTAACGAGATGGAGGTGTTTTGGTCGACCAGGTAAAAAACGAAAAATCGAGAGAAGGTAAAAAGTAGGTGAAAAATTAAGCCTCTCTCGTTAAGGTACTTAGAAAAAATCCCAAAAAAAAAATGAACTCCCATTGAAATGAATGGGGAAAATTTTTTTTCTCGTTTTTTTTCTAAGTACAACAACGAGAGAAGGTAAAAAATGGTTTTTTTTAGCCTCTCTCGTTAAGGTACTTAGAAAAAAACCCAGATTTTTTATTTTCTCGTTTTTTTTCTAAGTACAACAACGAGAGAAGGTAAAAACAGGTGCTTTTTAGCCTCTCTCGTTAAGGTACTTGGAAAAAATCCGAGACATGTTTGGTCTTCCCCACTGACAGTGCGCCTTTGCTGGGTAAGTTGTGGACGTGCCAGGCACCCCCGGGACACCGGTGGAACGCGGCCGGACTCGTGGTACTCCAACCCGGGCATAATTTTGGATATTTCCCGGTCCTTTTTTTCCCCACTTTCCCAACTTTTCTTCTGAATCACAGTGCGCCTTTGCTGGGTAAGTTGTGGACATGGCAGGCACCCCCGGGACACCGGTGGAACGCGGCCGGACTCGTGGTACTCCAACCCGGGCATAATTTTGGATCAAATTCGGGACTTTTGCCCACTTTCCCAACTTTTCTTCCCAATCACAGTGCGCCTTTGCTGGGTAAGTTGTGGACATGCCAGGCACCCCCGGGACACCGGTGGAACGCGGCCGGACTCGTGGTACTCCAACCCGGGCATAATTTTGGATCAAATTCGGGACTTTTGCCCACTTTCCCAACTTTTCTTCTGAATCACAGTGCGCCTTTGCTGGGTAAGTTGTGGACATGGCAGGCACCCCCGGGACACCGGTGGAACGCGGCCGGACTCGTGGTACTCCAACCCGGGCATAATTTTGGATCAAATTCGGGACTTTTGCCCACTTTCCCAACTTTTCTTCCCAATCACAGTGCGCCTTTGCTGGGTAAGTTGTGGACATGGCAGGCACCCCCGGGACACCGGTGGAACGCGGCCGGACTCGTGGTACTCCAACCCGGGCATAATTTTGGATCAAATTCGGGACTTTTGCCCACTTTCCCAACTTTTCTTCCCAATCACAGTGCGCCTTTGCTGGGTGCGTTGTGGACATGCCAGGCACCCCCGGGACACCGGTGGAACGCGGCCGGACTCGTGGTACTCCAACCCGGGCATAATTTTGGATCAAATTCGGGACTTTTGCCCACTTTCCCAACTTTTCTTCCCAATCACAGTGCGCCTTTGCTGGGTAAGTTGTGGACATGCCAGGCACCCCCGGGACACCGGTGGAACGCGGCCGGACTCGTGGTACTCCAACCCGGGCATAATTTTGGATCAAATTCGGGACTTTTGCCCACTTTCCCAACTTTTCTTCCCAATCACAGTGCGCCTTTGCTGGGTGCGTCGTGGACATTGTAGGCACCCCGGAACCCTGGTGGAACGCGGCGGGACTTGTGGGACTCGAACCTGGGTGTGATTTTGGACCAAATTCGGGACTTTTGCCCACTTTCCCAACTTTTCTTCCCAATCACAGTGCGCCTTTGCTGGGTAAGTTGTGGACATTGTAGGCACCCCGAGACACTGGTGGAACGCGGCGGGACTTGTGGGACTCGAACCTGGGTGTGATTTTGGACCAAATTCGGGACTTTTGCCCACTTTCCCAACTTTTCTTCCCAATCACAGTGCGCCTTTGCTGGGTGCGTCGTGGACATGTCAGGCACCCCGGAACCCTGGTGGAACGCGGCGGGACTTGTGGGACTCGAACCTGGGTGTGATTTTGGACCAAATTCGGGACTTTTGCCCACTTTCCCAACTTTTCTTCCCAATCACAGTGCGCCTTTGCTGGGTGCGTCGTGGACATTGTAGGCACCCCGGAACCCTGGTGGAACGCGGCGGGACTTGTGGGACTCGAACCTGGGTGTGATTTTGGACCAAATTCGGGACTTTTGCCCACTTTCCCAACTTTTCTTCCCAATCACAGTGCGCCTTTGCTGGGTGCGTCGTGGACATGTCAGGCACCCCGGAACCCTGGTGGAACGCGGCGGGACTTGTGGGACTCGAACCTGGGTGTGATTTTGGACCAAATTCGGGACTTTTGCCCACTTTCCCAACTTTTCTTCCCAATCACAGTGCGCCTTTGCTGGGTGAATTGTGGACATTGTAGGCACCCCGGAACCCTGGTGGAACGCGGCGGGACTTGTGGGACTCGAACCTGGGTGTGATTTTGGACCAAATTCGGGACTTTTGCCCACTTTCCCAACTTTTCTTCCCAATCACAGTGCGCCTTTGCTGGGTGCGTTGTGGACATTGTAGGCACCCCGGAACCCTGGTGGAACGCGGCGGGACTTGTGGGACTCGAACCTGGGTGTGATTTTGGACCAAATTCGGGACTTTTGCCCACTTTCCCAACTTTTCTTGCCCACTCACAGTGCGCCTTTGCTGGGTGCGTTGTGGACATTGTAGGCACCCCGGAACCCTGGTGGAACGCGGCGGGACTTGTGGGACTCGAACCTGGGTGTGATTTTGGACCAAATTCGGGACTTTTGCCCACTTTCCCAACTTTTCTTCCCAATCACAGTGCACCTTTGCTGGGTAAGTTGTGGACATGCCAGGCACCCCCGGAACCCTGGTGGAACGCGGCGGGACTTGTGGGACTCGAACCTGGGTGTGATTTTGGACCAAATTCGGGACTTTTGCCCACTTTCCCAACTTTTCTTCCCATTCACAGTGCGCCTTTGCTGGGTAAGTTGAGGACATTGTAGGCACCCCGAGACACTGGTGGAACGCGGCGGGACTTGTGGGACTCGAACCTGGGTGTGATTTTGGACCAAATTCGGGACTTTTGCCCACTTTCCCAACTTTTCTTCCCAATCACAGTGCACCTTTGCTGGGTAAGTTGTGGACATGCCAGGCACCCCCGGAACCCTGGTGGAACGCGGCGGGACTTGTGGGACTCGAACCTGGGTGTGATTTTGGACCAAATTCGGGACTTTTGCCCACTTTCCCAACTTTTCTTCCCATTCACAGTGCGCCTTTGCTGGGTAAGTTGAGGACATTGTAGGCACCCCGAGACACTGGTGGAACGCGGCGGGACTTGTGGGACTCGAACCTGGGTGTGATTTTGGACCAAATTCGGGACTTTTGCCCACTTTCCCAACTTTTCTTCCCAATCACAGTGCACCTTTGCTGGGTAAGTTGTGGACATGCCAGGCACCCCCGGAACCCTGGTGGAACGCGGCGGGACTTGTGGGACTCGAACCTGGGTGTGATTTTGGACCAAATTCGGGACTTTTGCCCACTTTCCCAACTTTTCTTCCCATTCACAGTGCGCCTTTGCTGGGTAAGTTGAGGACATTGTAGGCACCCCGAGACACTGGTGGAACGCGGCGGGACTTGTGGGACTCGAACCTGGGTGTGATTTTGGACCAAATTCGGGACTTTTGCCCACTTTCCCAACTTTTCTTCCCAATCACAGTGCGCCTTTGCTGGGTAAGTTGTGGACATTGTAGGCACCCCGAGACACTGGTGGAACGCGGCGGGACTTGTGGGACTCGAACCTGGGTGTGATTTTGGACCAAATTCGGGACTTTTGCCCACTTTCCCAACTTTTCTTCCCAATCACAGTGCGCCTTTGCTGGGTGCGTCGTGGACATGTCAGGCACCCCGGAACCCTGGTGGAACGCGGCGGGACTTGTGGGACTCGAACCTGGGTGTGATTTTGGACCAAATTCGGGACTTTTGCCCACTTTCCCAACTTTTCTTCCCAATCACAGTGCGCCTTTGCTGGGTGAATTGTGGACATTGTAGGCACCCCGGAACCCTGGTGGAACGCGGCGGGACTTGTGGGACTCGAACCTGGGTGTGATTTTGGACCAAATTCGGGACTTTTGCCCACTTTCCCAACTTTTCTTCCCAATCACAGTGCGCCTTTGCTGGGTGCGTCGTGGACATGTCAGGCCCCCCGGAACCCTGGTGGAACGCGGCGGGACTTGCGGGACTCGAACCTGGGTGTGATTTTGGACCAAATTCGGGACTTTTGCCCACTTTCCCAACTTTTCTTCCCAATCACAGTGCGCCTTTGCTGGGTGCGTCGTGGACATGTCAGGCCCCCCGGAACCCTGGTGGAACGCGGCGGGACTTGCGGGACTCGAACCTGGGTGTGATTTTGGACCAAATTCGGGACTTTTGCCCACTTTCCCAACTTTTCTTCCCAATCACAGTGCGCCTTTGCTGGGTGCGTTGTGGACATTGTAGGCACCCCGAGACACTGGTGGAACGCGGCGGGACTTGTGGGACTCGAACCTGGGTGTGATTTTGGACCAAATTCGGGACTTTTGCCCACTTTCCCAACTTTTCTTCCCAATCACAGTGCGCCTTTGCTGGGTGCGTCGTGGACATGTCAGGCACCCCGGAACCCTGGTGGAACGCGGCGGGACTTGTGGGACTCGAACCTGGGTGTGATTTTGGACCAAATTCGGGACTTTTGCCCACTTTCCCAACTTTTCTTGCCCACTCACAGTGCGCCTTTGCTGGGTGCGTTGTGGACATTGTAGGCACCCCGGAACCCTGGTGGAACGCGGCGGGACTTGTGGGACTCGAACCTGGGTGTGATTTTGGACCAAATTCGGGACTTTTGCCCACTTTCCCAACTTTTCTTCCCAATCACAGTGCGCCTTTGCTGGGTAAGTTGTGGACATTGTAGGCACCCCGAGACACTGGTGGAACGCGGCGGGACTTGCGGGACTCGAACCTGGGTGTGATTTTGGACCAAATTCGGGACTTTTGCCCACTTTCCCAACTTTTCTTCCCAATCACAGTGCGCCTTTGCTGGGTAAGTTGTGGACATTGTAGGCACCCCGAGACACTGGTGGAACGCGGCGGGACTTGTGGGACTCGAACCTGGGTATAATTTTGGATCAAATTCGGGACTTTTGCCCACTTTCCCAACTTTTCTTGCCCACTCACAGTGCGCCTTTGCTGGGTAAGTTGTGGACATGCCAGGCACCCCCGGGACACCGGTGGAACGCGGCGGGACTTGTGGGACTCGAACCTGGGTGTGATTTTGGATCAAATTCGGGACTTTTGCCCACTTTCCCAACTTTTCTTCCCAATCACAGTGCGCCTTTGCTGGGTAAGTTGTGGACATTGTAGGCACCCCGAGACACTGGTGGAACGCGGCGGGACTTGTGGGACTCGAACCTGGGTGTGATTTTGGACCAAATTCGGGACTTTTGCCCACTTTCCCAACTTTTCTTCCCAATCACAGTGCGCCTTTGCTGGGTGCGTTGTGGACATTGTAGGCACCCCGAGACACTGGTGGAACGCGGCGGGACTTGTGGGACTCGAACCTGGGTGTGATTTTGGACCAAATTCGGGACTTTTGCCCACTTTCCCAACTTTTCTTCCCAATCACAGTGCGCCTTTGCTGGGTGCGTTGTGGACATTGTAGGCACCCCGGAACCCTGGTGGAACGCGGCGGGACTTGTGGGACTCGAACCTGGGTGTGATTTTGGACCAAATTCGGGACTTTTGCCCACTTTCCCAACTTTTCTTCCCAATCACAGTGCGCCTTTGCTGGGTGCGTTGTGGACATTGTAGGCACCCCGAGACACTGGTGGAACGCGGCGGGACTTGTGGGACTCGAACCTGGGTGTGATTTTGGACCAAATTCGGGACTTTTGCCCACTTTCCCAACTTTTCTTCCCAATCACAGTGCGCCTTTGCTGGGTGCGTTGTGGACATTGTAGGCACCCCGAGACACTGGTGGAACGCGGCGGGACTTGTGGGACTCGAACCTGGGTGTGATTTTGGACCAAATTCGGGACTTTTGCCCACTTTCCCAACTTTTCTTCCCAATCACAGTGCGCCTTTGCTGGGTGCGTTGTGGACATTGTAGGCACCCCGGAACCCTGGTGGAACGCGGCGGGACTTGTGGGACTCGAACCTGGGTGTGATTTTGGACCAAATTCGGGACTTTTGCCCACTTTCCCAACTTTTCTTCCCAATCACAGTGCGCCTTTGCTGGGTGCGTTGTGGACATTGTAGGCACCCCGGAACCCTGGTGGAACGCGGCGGGACTTGTGGGACTCGAACCTGGGTGTGATTTTGGTCCAAATTCGGGACTTTTGCCCACTTTCCCAACTTTTCTTCCCAATCACAGTGCGCCTTTGCTGGGTGCGTTGTGGACATTGTAGGCACCCCGGAACCCTGGTGGAACGCGGCGGGACTTGTGGGACTCGAACCTGGGTGTGATTTTGGACCAAATTCGGGACTTTTGCCCACTTTCCCAACTTTTCTTCCCAATCACAGTGCGCCTTTGCTGGGTGCGTCGTGGACATTGTAGGCACCCCGAGACACTGGTGGAACGCGGCGGGACTTGTGGGACTCGAACCTGGGTGTGATTTTGGACCAAATTCGGGACTTTTGCCCACTTTTCTTCCCAATCACAGTGCGCCTTTGCTGGGTGCGTTGTGGACATTGTAGGCACCCCGAGACACTGGTGGAACGCGGCGGGACTTGTGGGACTCGAACCTGGGTGTGATTTTGGACCAAATTCGGGACTTTTGCCCACTTTCCCAACTTTTCTTCCCAATCACAGTGCGCCTTTGCTGGGTAAGTTGTGGACATTGTAGGCACCCCGGAACCCTGGTGGAACGCGGCGGGACTTGTGGGACTCGAACCTGGGTGTGATTTTGGACCAAATTCGGGACTTTTGCCCACTTTCCCAACTTTTCTTCCCAATCACAGTGCGCCTTTGCTGGGTGCGTCGTGGACATGTCAGGCACCCCGGAACCCTGGTGGAACGCGGCGGGACTTGTGGGACTCGAACCTGGGTGTGATTTTGGACCAAATTCGGGACTTTTGCCCACTTTCCCAACTTTTCTTCCCAATCACAGTGCGCCTTTGCTGGGTGCGTCGTGGACATGTCAGGCACCCCGGAACCCTGGTGGAACGCGGCGGGACTTGTGGGACTCGAACCTGGGTGTGATTTTGGACCAAATTCGGGACTTTTGCCCACTTTCCCAACTTTTCTTCCCAATCACAGTGCGCCTTTGCTGGGTGCGTCGTGGACATGTCAGGCACCCCGGCACTCTGATGGAACGCGGCGGGACTTGCGGGACTCGAACCTGGGTGTGATTTTGGACCAAATTCGGGACTTTTGCCCACTTTCCCAACTTTTCTTCCCAATCACAGTGCGCCTTTGCTGGGTGCGTTGTGGACATTGTAGGCACCCCGGAACCCTGGTGGAACGCGGCGGGACTTGTGGGACTCGAACCTGGGTGTGATTTTGGACCAAATTCGGGACTTTTGCCCACTTTTCTTCCCAATCACAGTGCGCCTTTGCTGGGTGCGTTGTGGACATTGTAGGCACCCCGGAACCCTGGTGGAACGCGGCGGGACTTGTGGGACTCGAACCTGGGTGTGATTTTGGATCAAATTGGCGGCGGGACTTGTGGGACTCGAACCTGGGTGTGATTTTGGATCATTTCGTGGCCTTTTGCTATGCATGCCTTCTCCCCGCTAGTTTGATGTGTGCTGCTGCAAAAGTTCCAAGAGGGCGTTTTTGCCCCCCTCCAAACTCCTTCTCTTTGTTTATAGTGCATATTTTCTGCTGGATCTACTCTCTATTTACTCCAAGGAAAAAAACTAGCCGGTCGCGGCAAATTTTTACAATCGGTCGCCAAACTACGGCACGAGGGCCGAACGCGGTACGCCGGCGTCCAAGATACGGCCCGGGGATTTTTTTTGATTTTTTGGGCTTTTTTTGATTTTTTTGGACATGTTGGGCATCCCAGGACTCGGGTGCGACTGCAGGACGTGTGGGGCTCTAACCTGGGTGTGGTTTTTGGTCATTTTTCCGGACTTTTGCCCACTTTTCCAACTTTTCTTCCCAATCACAGTGCGCCTTTGCTGGGTGCGTTTTGGGCATGTGGGGGGCACCTCGGACTCGGGTGGGACGCGGCGGGACTTGTGGCACTCGTACCTGGGTGTGATTTTTGATCATTTTGTGGACTTTTCCCCAGACACTCTCCACTTTTCTACCCCACTTCCCCTGTGCGAAATACGGCAAACTGTCTGAAAATAGGGGCTCCAAGTGTTCCCCACTCTTTCTGGCCCACAAAAGGCCTCTCATTCCCCGGGAACACCTGTAGGACTCCCCGGCGTCAAGGAAATACGCCAAACCGTCTGAAAATAGGGGCCCAAAAGAACTGGAAATAATGTGTTTAATTTGGGGGGTGATGTCTATAATTATGGGGGTGCATTGGAGGCGGGAGTCCACTGGAGGGCTCCACACCGTCTGAATATAGGGCCCCAAAAGGCCTGGAATTAATGTATTTAATTTGGGGGGTGCATTTGCAGCGGGAGTCCACCGGAGGGCTCCAATTCCCCACTCTTTTGTTGACCTATGTATGGCCCCAAAAGGCCTCTCATTCCCCGGGGAGACCTGAAGGACCCCCCCGGCGTCACCGAAATAAGCCAAACTGTCTGAAAATAGGGGCTCCAAGGGTTCCCCACTCTTTCTGGCCCACAAAAGGCCTCTCATTCCCCGGGAACACCTGTAGGACTCCCCGGCGTCAAGGAGATACGCCAAACTGTCTGAAAATAGGGCCCCAAAAGAACTGGAAATGATGCCTTTAATTTGGGGGGTGATGTCTTTAATTTGGGGGGTGCATTGGAGGCGGGAGTCCACTGGAGGGCTACACACCGTCTGAATATAGGGCCCCAAAAGGCCTGGAATTAATGTCTTTAATTTGGGGGGTGCATTTGCAGCGGGAGTCCACCGGAGGGCTCCATTTCCCCACTCTTTTGTTGACATATGGCCACAAAAGGCCTCTCATTCCCCGGGAAGACCTGATGGACGCCCCGGCGTCACCGAAATAAGCCAAACTGTCTGAAAATAGGGGCTCCAAGTGTTCCCCACTCTTTCTGGCCCACAAAAGGCCCCTCATTCCCCGGGAACACCTGTAGGACTCCCCGGCGTCAAGGAAATACGCCAAACCGGCTGAAAATAGGCCCCCAAAAGAACTGGAAATAATGTCTTTAGTTTGGGGGGTGATGTCTTTAATTTGGGGGGTGCATTGGAGGCGGGAGTCCACTGGAGGGCTCCACAACGTCTGAAAATAGGGCCCCAAAAGAACTGGAAATAATGTGTTTAATTCAGGGTGCATTTGCAGCGAGTGTCCACCAGAGGGCTCCAATTCCCCAGCTATAGTCCTGGTACTCTAAAATGATGGCACTTAGTCAAATTTCCGCCTTTTTTTGATGACTTCCAACTAGGAGAGGGACTCATTTTGAGTTCCGGACCCGGGTGGAGAACCATAGCAGGTCGGCCTTCTTAAAGGGACATCCTCCTAGGCACTTAGTCAAATTTCCGCCTTTTTTTTTGGACTTCCAGCGAGGAGAGGGACAATTTTGCGTTCCAGACCCGGGTGGAGAACCATAGCAGGTCGGCCTTCTTAAAGGGACATCCTCCTAGGCACTTAGTCAAATTTACGCCTTTTTTTTGGACTTCCAGCGAGGAGAGGGACTAATTTGGCGTTCCAGACCCAGGTGGAGAACCATAGCAGGTCGGCCTTCTTAAAGGGACATGCCCCTAGACACTTAGTCAAATTTACGCCTTTTTTTTGGACTTCCAGCGAGGAGAGGGACTAATTTTGCTTTCCGTACCCGGATGGAGAACCATAGCACGTCGGCCTTCTTAAAGGGAAATGCTCCTAGGCACTTAGTCAAATTCACGCCTTTTTTTTGGACTTCCAGCGAGGAGAGGGACAATTTTGCTTTCCTGACCCAGGTGGAGAACCATAGCACGTCGGCCTTCTTTAAGGGACATCCTCCTAGGCACTTAGTCAAATTTACGCCTTTTTTATGGACTTCCAGCGAGGAGAGGGACTAATTTTGCTTTCCGCACCCGGGTGGAGAACCATAGCAGGTCAGCCTTCTTAAAGGGACATCCTCCTAGGCACTTAGTCAAATTTACGCCTTTTTTTTGGACTTCCAGCGAGGAGAGGGACTAATTTTGCTTTCCGTACCCGGGTGGAGAACCATAGCACGTCGGCCTTCTTAAAGGGAAATGCTCCTAGGCACTTAGTCAAATTCACGCCTTTTTTTTGGACTTCCAGCGAGGAGAGGGACAATTTTGCTTTCCTGACCCAGGTGGAGAACCATAGCACGTCGGCCTTCTTAAAGGGAAATGCTCCTAGGCACTTAGTCAAATTCACGCCTTTTTTTTGGACTTCCAGCGAGGAGAGGGACAATTTTGCTTTCCTGACCCAGGTGGAGAACCATAGCAGGTCGGCCTTCTTAAAGGGACATGCCCCTAGACACTTAGTCAAATTCACGCCTTTTTTTTGGACTTCCAGCGAGGAGAGGGACTAATTTGGCGTTCTGTACCCAGGTGGAGAACCATAGCACGTCGGCCTTCTTAAAGGGACATCCTCCTAGGCACTTAGTCAAATTCACGCCTTTTTTTTGGACTTCCAGCGAGGAGAGGGACTAATTTGGCGCTCCGTACCCAGGTGGAGAACCATAGCACGTCGGCCTTCTTAAAGGGACATCCTCCTAGGCACTTAGTCAAATTCACGCCTTTTTTTTGGACTTCCAGCGAGGAGAGGGACAATTTTGCGTTCCTGACCCAGGTGGAGGACCATAGCACGTCGGCCTTCTTAAAGGGACATCCTCCTAGGCACTTAGTCAAATTCACGCCTTTTTTTTGGACTTCCAGCGAGGAGAGGGACTAATTTGGCGTTCCAGACCCAGGTGGAGAACCATAGCACGTCGGCCTTCTTAAAGGGAAATGCTCCTAGGCACTTAGTCAAATTCACGCCTTTTTTTTGGACTTCCAGCGAGGAGAGGGACAATTTTGCTTTCCTGACCCAGGTGGAGAACCATATCACGTCGGCCTTCTTTAAGGGACATCCTCCTAGGCACTTAGTCAAATTTCCGCCTTTTTTTTGGACTTCCAGCGAGGAGAGGGACTAATTTGGCGTTCCAGACCCAGGTGGAGAACCATAGCACGTCGGCCTTCTTTAAGGGACATCCTCCTAGGCACTTAGTCAAATTTACGCCTTTTTTTTGGACTTCCAGCGAGGAGAGGGACAATTTTGCTTTCCTGACCCAGGTGGAGAACCATAGCACGTCGGCCTTCTTAAAGGGAAATGCTCCTAGGCACTTAGTCAAATTCACGCCTTTTTTTTGGACTTCCAGCTAGGAGAGGGACTAATTTGGCGTTCCGTACCCAGGTGGAGAACCATAGCAGGTCGGCCTTCTTAAAGGGAAATGCTCCTAGACACTTAGTCAAATTTCCGCCTTTTTTTTTGGACTTCCAGCGAGGAGAGGGACTAATTTGGCGTTCCAGACCCAGGTGGAGAACCATAGCACGTCGGCCTTCTTTAAGGGACATCCTCCTAGGCACTTAGTCAAATTTACGCCTTTTTTTTGGACTTCCAGCGAGGAGAGGGACTAATTTTGCTTTCCGTACCCGGGTGGAGAACCATAGCACGTCGGCCTTCTTAAAGGGAAATGCTCCTAGGCACTTAGTCAAATTCACGCCTTTTTTTTGGACTTCCAGCGAGGAGAGGGACAATTTTGCTTTCCTGACCCAGGTGGAGAACCATAGCACGTCGGCCTTCTTAAAGGGACATCCTCCTAGGCACTTAGTCAAATTCACGCCTTTTTTTTGGACTTCCAGCGAGGAGAGGGACTAATTTGGCGTTCCAGACCCAGGTGGAGAACCATAGCAGGTCGGCCTTCTTAAAGGGACATGCCCCTAGACACTTAGTCAAATTTACGCCTGAAAATAGGGCCCCAAAAGAACTGGAAATAATGTCTTTAATTCAGGGTGCATTTGCAGCGAGTGTCCACCAGAGGGCTCCAATTCCCCCACTATAGTCCTGGTACTCTAAAATGATGGCACTTAGTCAAATTTCCGCCTTTTTTTGATGACTTCCAACTAGGAGAGGGACTAATTTTGAGTTCCGGACCCGGGTGGAGAACCATAGCACGTCGGCCTTCTTAAAGGGACATCCTCCTAGGCACTTAGTCAAATTCACGCCTTTTTTTTGGACTTCCAGCGAGGAGAGGGACAATTTTGCTTTCCTGACCCAGGTGGAGAACCATAGCACGTCGGCCTTCTTAAAGGGACATCCTCCTAGGCACTTAGTCAAATTCACGCCTTTTTTTTGGACTTCCAGCGAGGAGAGGGACAATTTTGCTTTCCTGACCCAGGTGGAGAACCATAGCACGTCGGCCTTCTTAAAGGGAAATGCTCCTAGACACTTAGTCAAATTCACGCCTTTTTTTTGGACTTCCAGCTAGGAGAGGGACTAATTTGGCGTTCCGTACCCAGGTGGAGAACCATAGCAGGTCGGCCTTCTTAAAGGGAAATGCTCCTAGACACTTAGTCAAATTTCCGCCTTTTTTTTTGGACTTCCAGCGAGGAGAGGGACTAATTTGGCGTTCCAGACCCAGGTGGAGAACCATAGCACGTCGGCCTTCTTTAAGGGACATCCTCCTAGGCACTTAGTCAAATTTACGCCTTTTTTTTGGACTTCCAGCGAGGAGAGGGACTAATTTTGCTTTCCGTACCCGGGTGGAGAACCATAGCACGTCGGCCTTCTTAAAGGGAAATGCTCCTAGGCACTTAGTCAAATTCACGCCTTTTTTTTGGACTTCCAGCGAGGAGAGGGACAATTTTGCTTTCCTGACCCAGGTGGAGAACCATAGCACGTCGGCCTTCTTAAAGGGACATCCTCCTAGGCACTTAGTCAAATTCACGCCTTTTTTTTGGACTTCCAGCGAGGAGAGGGACTAATTTGGCGTTCCAGACCCAGGTGGAGAACCATAGCACGTCGGCCTTCTTAAAGGGACATCCTCCTAGGCACTTAGTCAAATTCACGCCTTTTTTTTGGACTTCCAGCGAGGAGAGGGACAATTTTGCTTTCCTGACCCAGGTGGAGAACCATAGCACGTCGGCCTTCTTAAAGGGACATCCTCCTAGGCACTTAGTCAAATTCACGCCTTTTTTTTGGACTTCCAGCGAGGAGAGGGACTAATTTGGCGTTCTGTACCCAGGTGGAGAACCAAGGGACGTCGGCCTTCTTAAGGGGACATCCTCCTAGACACTTAGTCAAATTCACGCCTTTTTTTTGGACTTCCAGCGAGGAGAGGGACAATTTTGCTTTCCTGACCCAGGTGGAGAACCATAGCACGTCGGCCTTCTTAAAGGGAAATGCTCCTAGGCACTTAGTCAAATTCACGCCTTTTTTTTGGACTTCCAGCGAGGAGAGGGACAATTTTGCTTTCCTGACCCAGGTGGAGAACCATAGCACGTCGGCCTTCTTAAAGGGAAATGCTCCTAGGCACTTAGTCAAATTCACGCCTTTTTTTTGGACTTCCAGCGAGGAGAGGGACTAATTTGGCGTTCCAGACCCAGGTGGAGAACCATAGCAGGTCGGCCTTCTTAAAGGGACATGCCCCTAGACACTTAGTCAAATTTACGCCTGAAAATAGGGCCCCAAAAGAACTGGAAATAATGTCTTTAATTCAGGGTGCATTTGCAGCGAGTGTCCACCAGAGGGCTCCAATTCCCCCACTATAGTCCTGGTACTCTAAAATGATGGCACTTAGTCAAATTTCCGCCTTTTTTTGATGACTTCCAACTAGGAGAGGGACTAATTTTGAGTTCCGGACCCGGGTGGAGAACCATAGCACGTCGGCCTTCTTAAAGGGACATCCTCCTAGGCACTTAGTCAAATTTCCGCCTTTTTTTTGGACTTCCAGCGAGGAGAGGGACTAATTTGGCGTTCCAGACCCAGGTGGAGAACCATAGCACGTCGGCCTTCTTTAAGGGACATCCTCCTAGGCACTTAGTCAAATTCACGCCTTTTTTTTGGACTTCCAGCGAGGAGAGGGACAATTTTGCTTTCCTGACCCAGGTGGAGAACCATAGCACGTCGGCCTTCTTAAAGGGAAATGCTCCTAGGCACTTAGTCAAATTCACGCCTTTTTTTTGGACTTCCAGCGAGGAGAGGGACAATTTTGCTTTCCTGACCCAGGTGGAGAACCATAGCACGTCGGCCTTCTTAAAGGGAAATGCTCCTAGACACTTAGTCAAATTTACCAAACTTTTCTATAGAGCCCTGGTACTCTAAAATGATGACACATAGACAAAAAACCAAACTTTTCTATAGAGGCCTGGTACTCTAAAATGATGGCACTTAGTCAAATTTCCGCCTTTTTTTTGGACTTCCAGCGAGGAGAGGGACAATTTTGCTTTCCTGACCCAGGTGGAGAACCATAGCACGTCGGCCTCATAAAGGGACATCCTCCTAGGCACTTAGTCAAATTTCCGCCTTTTTTTTGGACTTCCAGCGAGGAGAGGGACTAATTTTGCGTTCCTGACCCAGGTGGAGAACCATAGCAGGTCGGCCTTCTTAAAGGGACATCCTCCTAGGCACTTAGTCAAATTTACGCCTTTTTTTTTGGACTTCCAGCGAGGAGAGGGACTAATTTTGCTTTCCTGACCCAGGTGGAGAACCATAGCAGGTCGGCCTTCTTAAAGGGACATCCTCCTAGGCACTTAGTCAAATTTACACCTTTTTTTTGGACTTCCAGCGAGGAGAGGGACTAATTTTGCGTTCCTGACCCAGGTGGAGAACCATAGCAGGTCGGCCTTCTTAAAGGGAAATGCTCCTAGACACTTAGTCAAATTTCCGCCTTTTTTTTTGGACTTCCAGCGAGGAGAGGGACTAATTTGGCGTTCCAGACCCAGGTGGAGAACCATAGCAGGTCGGCCTTCTTAAAGGGACATGCCCCTAGACACTTAGTCAAATTTACGCCTGAAAATAGGGCCCCAAAAGAACTGGAAATAATGTCTTTAATTCAGGGTGCATTTGCAGCGAGTGTCCACCAGAGGGCTCCAATTCCCCCACTATAGTCCTGGTACTCTAAAATGATGGCACTTAGTCAAATTTCCGCCTTTTTTTGATGACTTCCAACTAGGAGAGGGACTAATTTTGAGTTCCGGACCCGGGTGGAGAACCATAGCACGTCGGCCTTCTTAAAGGGACATCCTCCTAGGCACTTAGTCAAATTTCCGCCTTTTTTTTGGACTTCCAGCGAGGAGAGGGACTAATTTGGCGTTCCAGACCCAGGTGGAGAACCATAGCACGTCGGCCTTCTTTAAGGGACATCCTCCTAGGCACTTAGTCAAATTTACGCCTTTTTTTTGGACTTCCAGCGAGGAGAGGGACAATTTTGCTTTCCTGACCCAGGTGGAGAACCATAGCACGTCGGCCTTCTTAAAGGGAAATGCTCCTAGGCACTTAGTCAAATTCACGCCTTTTTTTTGGACTTCCAGCGAGGAGAGGGACAATTTTGCTTTCCTGACCCAGGTGGAGAACCATAGCACGTCGGCCTTCTTAAAGGGAAATGCTCCTAGGCACTTAGTCAAATTCACGCCTTTTTTTTGGACTTCCAGCGAGGAGAGGGACAATTTTGCTTTCCTGACCCAGGTGGAGAACCATAGCACGTCGGCCTTCTTAAAGGGAAATGCTCCTAGGCACTTAGTCAAATTCACGCCTTTTTTTTGGACTTCCAGCGAGGAGAGGGACAATTTTGCTTTCCTGACCCAGGTGGAGAACCATAGCACGTCGGCCTTCTTAAAGGGAAATGCTCCTAGGCACTTAGTCAAATTCACGCCTTTTTTTTGGACTTCCAGCGAGGAGAGGGACAATTTTGCTTTCCTGACCCAGGTGGAGAACCATAGCACGTCGGCCTTCTTAAAGGGAAATGCTCCTAGGCACTTAGTCAAATTCACGCCTTTTTTTTGGACTTCCAGCGAGGAGAGGGACTAATTTGGCGTTCCAGACCCAGGTGGAGAACCATAGCAGGTCGGCCTTCTTAAAGGGACATGCCCCTAGACACTTAGTCAAATTTACGCCTGAAAATAGGGCCCCAAAAGAACTGGAAATAATGTCTTTAATTCAGGGTGCATTTGCAGCGAGTGTCCACCAGAGGGCTCCAATTCCCCCACTATAGTCCTGGTACTCTAAAATGATGGCACTTAGTCAAATTTCCGCCTTTTTTTGATGACTTCCAACTAGGAGAGGGACTAATTTTGAGTTCCGGACCCGGGTGGAGAACCATAGCACGTCGGCCTTCTTAAAGGGACATCCTCCTAGGCACTTAGTCAAATTTCCGCCTTTTTTTTGGACTTCCAGCGAGGAGAGGGACTAATTTGGCGTTCCAGACCCAGGTGGAGAACCATAGCACGTCGGCCTTCTTTAAGGGACATCCTCCTAGGCACTTAGTCAAATTCACGCCTTTTTTTTGGACTTCCAGCGAGGAGAGGGACAATTTTGCTTTCCTGACCCAGGTGGAGAACCATAGCACGTCGGCCTTCTTAAAGGGAAATGCTCCTAGGCACTTAGTCAAATTCACGCCTTTTTTTTGGACTTCCAGCGAGGAGAGGGACAATTTTGCTTTCCTGACCCAGGTGGAGAACCATAGCACGTCGGCCTTCTTAAAGGGAAATGCTCCTAGACACTTAGTCAAATTTACCAAACTTTTCTATAGAGCCCTGGTACTCTAAAATGATGACACATAGACAAAAAACCAAACTTTTCTATAGAGGCCTGGTACTCTAAAATGATGGCACTTAGTCAAATTTCCGCCTTTTTTTTGGACTTCCAGCGAGGAGAGGGACAATTTTGCTTTCCTGACCCAGGTGGAGAACCATAGCACGTCGGCCTCATAAAGGGACATCCTCCTAGGCACTTAGTCAAATTTCCGCCTTTTTTTTGGACTTCCAGCGAGGAGAGGGACTAATTTTGCGTTCCTGACCCAGGTGGAGAACCATAGCAGGTCGGCCTTCTTAAAGGGACATCCTCCTAGGCACTTAGTCAAATTTACGCCTTTTTTTTTGGACTTCCAGCGAGGAGAGGGACTAATTTTGCTTTCCTGACCCAGGTGGAGAACCATAGCAGGTCGGCCTTCTTAAAGGGACATCCTCCTAGGCACTTAGTCAAATTTACACCTTTTTTTTGGACTTCCAGCGAGGAGAGGGACTAATTTTGCGTTCCTGACCCAGGTGGAGAACCATAGCAGGTCGGCCTTCTTAAAGGGAAATGCTCCTAGACACTTAGTCAAATTTCCGCCTTTTTTTTTGGACTTCCAGCGAGGAGAGGGACTAATTTGGCGTTCCAGACCCAGGTGGAGAACCATAGCAGGTCGGCCTTCTTAAAGGGACATGCCCCTAGACACTTAGTCAAATTTACGCCTGAAAATAGGGCCCCAAAAGAACTGGAAATAATGTCTTTAATTCAGGGTGCATTTGCAGCGAGTGTCCACCAGAGGGCTCCAATTCCCCCACTATAGTCCTGGTACTCTAAAATGATGGCACTTAGTCAAATTTCCGCCTTTTTTTGATGACTTCCAACTAGGAGAGGGACTAATTTTGAGTTCCGGACCCGGGTGGAGAACCATAGCACGTCGGCCTTCTTAAAGGGACATCCTCCTAGGCACTTAGTCAAATTTCCGCCTTTTTTTTGGACTTCCAGCGAGGAGAGGGACTAATTTGGCGTTCCAGACCCAGGTGGAGAACCATAGCACGTCGGCCTTCTTTAAGGGACATCCTCCTAGGCACTTAGTCAAATTTACGCCTTTTTTTTGGACTTCCAGCGAGGAGAGGGACAATTTTGCTTTCCTGACCCAGGTGGAGAACCATAGCACGTCGGCCTTCTTAAAGGGAAATGCTCCTAGGCACTTAGTCAAATTCACGCCTTTTTTTTGGACTTCCAGCGAGGAGAGGGACAATTTTGCTTTCCTGACCCAGGTGGAGAACCATAGCACGTCGGCCTTCTTAAAGGGAAATGCTCCTAGGCACTTAGTCAAATTCACGCCTTTTTTTTGGACTTCCAGCGAGGAGAGGGACAATTTTGCTTTCCTGACCCAGGTGGAGAACCATAGCACGTCGGCCTTCTTAAAGGGAAATGCTCCTAGGCACTTAGTCAAATTCACGCCTTTTTTTTGGACTTCCAGCGAGGAGAGGGACAATTTTGCTTTCCTGACCCAGGTGGAGAACCATAGCACGTCGGCCTTCTTAAAGGGAAATGCTCCTAGGCACTTAGTCAAATTCACGCCTTTTTTTTGGACTTCCAGCGAGGAGAGGGACAATTTTGCTTTCCTGACCCAGGTGGAGAACCATAGCACGTCGGCCTTCTTAAAGGGAAATGCTCCTAGGCACTTAGTCAAATTCACGCCTTTTTTTTGGACTTCCAGCGAGGAGAGGGACTAATTTGGCGTTCCAGACCCAGGTGGAGAACCATAGCAGGTCGGCCTTCTTAAAGGGACATGCCCCTAGACACTTAGTCAAATTTACGCCTGAAAATAGGGCCCCAAAAGAACTGGAAATAATGTCTTTAATTCAGGGTGCATTTGCAGCGAGTGTCCACCAGAGGGCTCCAATTCCCCCACTATAGTCCTGGTACTCTAAAATGATGGCACTTAGTCAAATTTCCGCCTTTTTTTGATGACTTCCAACTAGGAGAGGGACTAATTTTGAGTTCCGGACCCGGGTGGAGAACCATAGCACGTCGGCCTTCTTAAAGGGACATCCTCCTAGGCACTTAGTCAAATTTCCGCCTTTTTTTTGGACTTCCAGCGAGGAGAGGGACTAATTTGGCGTTCCAGACCCAGGTGGAGAACCATAGCACGTCGGCCTTCTTTAAGGGACATCCTCCTAGGCACTTAGTCAAATTTACGCCTTTTTTTTGGACTTCCAGCGAGGAGAGGGACAATTTTGCTTTCCTGACCCAGGTGGAGAACCATAGCACGTCGGCCTTCTTAAAGGGACATCCTCCTAGGCACTTAGTCAAATTTCCGCCTTTTTTTTGGACTTCCAGCGAGGAGAGGGACTAATTTGGCGTTCCAGACCCAGGTGGAGAACCATAGCACGTCGGCCTTCTTTAAGGGACATCCTCCTAGGCACTTAGTCAAATTTACGCCTTTTTTTTGGACTTCCAGCGAGGAGAGGGACAATTTTGCTTTCCTGACCCAGGTGGAGAACCATAGCACGTCGGCCTTCTTAAAGGGACATCCTCCTAGGCACTTAGTCAAATTCACGCCTTTTTTTTGGACTTCCAGCGAGGAGAGGGACTAATTTGGCGCTCCGTACCCAGGTGGAGAACCATAGCACGTCGGCCTTCTTAAAGGGACATCCTCCTAGGCACTTAGTCAAATTCACGCCTTTTTTTTGGACTTCCAGCGAGGAGAGGGACAATTTTGCGTTCCTGACCCAGGTGGAGGACCATAGCACGTCGGCCTTCTTAAAGGGACATCCTCCTAGGCACTTAGTCAAATTCACGCCTTTTTTTTGGACTTCCAGCGAGGAGAGGGACTAATTTGGCGTTCCAGACCCAGGTGGAGAACCATAGCACGTCGGCCTTCTTAAAGGGAAATGCTCCTAGGCACTTAGTCAAATTCACGCCTTTTTTTTGGACTTCCAGCGAGGAGAGGGACAATTTTGCTTTCCTGACCCAGGTGGAGAACCATAGCACGTCGGCCTTCTTAAAGGGACATCCTCCTAGGCACTTAGTCAAATTTCCGCCTTTTTTTTGGACTTCCAGCGAGGAGAGGGACTAATTTGGCGTTCCAGACCCAGGTGGAGAACCATAGCACGTCGGCCTTCTTTAAGGGACATCCTCCTAGGCACTTAGTCAAATTTACGCCTTTTTTTTGGACTTCCAGCGAGGAGAGGGACAATTTTGCTTTCCTGACCCAGGTGGAGAACCATAGCACGTCGGCCTTCTTAAAGGGACATCCTCCTAGGCACTTAGTCAAATTCACGCCTTTTTTTTGGACTTCCAGCGAGGAGAGGGACTAATTTGGCGCTCCGTACCCAGGTGGAGAACCATAGCACGTCGGCCTTCTTAAAGGGACATCCTCCTAGGCACTTAGTCAAATTCACGCCTTTTTTTTGGACTTCCAGCGAGGAGAGGGACAATTTTGCGTTCCTGACCCAGGTGGAGGACCATAGCACGTCGGCCTTCTTAAAGGGACATCCTCCTAGGCACTTAGTCAAATTCACGCCTTTTTTTTGGACTTCCAGCGAGGAGAGGGACTAATTTGGCGTTCCAGACCCAGGTGGAGAACCATAGCACGTCGGCCTTCTTAAAGGGAAATGCTCCTAGGCACTTAGTCAAATTCACGCCTTTTTTTTGGACTTCCAGCGAGGAGAGGGACAATTTTGCTTTCCTGACCCAGGTGGAGAACCATATCACGTCGGCCTTCTTTAAGGGACATCCTCCTAGGCACTTAGTCAAATTTACGCCTTTTTTTTGGACTTCCAGCGAGGAGAGGGACAATTTTGCTTTCCTGACCCAGGTGGAGAACCATAGCACGTCGGCCTTCTTAAAGGGAAATGCTCCTAGGCACTTAGTCAAATTCACGCCTTTTTTTTGGACTTCCAGCGAGGAGAGGGACAATTTTGCTTTCCTGACCCAGGTGGAGAACCATAGCACGTCGGCCTTCTTAAAGGGAAATGCTCCTAGGCACTTAGTCAAATTCACGCCTTTTTTTTGGACTTCCAGCGAGGAGAGGGACAATTTTGCTTTCCTGACCCAGGTGGAGAACCATAGCACGTCGGCCTTCTTAAAGGGAAATGCTCCTAGGCACTTAGTCAAATTCACGCCTTTTTTTTGGACTTCCAGCGAGGAGAGGGACAATTTTGCTTTCCTGACCCAGGTGGAGAACCATAGCACGTCGGCCTTCTTAAAGGGACATCCTCCTAGGCACTTAGTCAAATTCACGCCTTTTTTTTGGACTTCCAGCGAGGAGAGGGACTAATTTGGCGTTCCAGACCCAGGTGGAGAACCATAGCAGGTCGGCCTTCTTAAAGGGACATGCCCCTAGACACTTAGTCAAATTTACGCCTGAAAATAGGGCCCCAAAAGAACTGGAAATAATGTCTTTAATTCAGGGTGCATTTGCAGCGAGTGTCCACCAGAGGGCTCCAATTCCCCCACTATAGTCCTGGTACTCTAAAATGATGGCACTTAGTCAAATTTCCGCCTTTTTTTGATGACTTCCAACTAGGAGAGGGACTAATTTTGAGTTCCGGACCCGGGTGGAGAACCATAGCACGTCGGCCTTCTTAAAGGGACATCCTCCTAGGCACTTAGTCAAATTTCCGCCTTTTTTTTGGACTTCCAGCGAGGAGAGGGACTAATTTGGCGTTCCAGACCCAGGTGGAGAACCATAGCACGTCGGCCTTCTTTAAGGGACATCCTCCTAGGCACTTAGTCAAATTTACGCCTTTTTTTTGGACTTCCAGCGAGGAGAGGGACAATTTTGCTTTCCTGACCCAGGTGGAGAACCATAGCACGTCGGCCTTCTTAAAGGGACATCCTCCTAGGCACTTAGTCAAATTCACGCCTTTTTTTTGGACTTCCAGCGAGGAGAGGGACAATTTTGCTTTCCTGACCCAGGTGGAGAACCATAGCACGTCGGCCTTCTTAAAGGGAAATGCTCCTAGGCACTTAGTCAAATTCACGCCTTTTTTTTGGACTTCCAGCGAGGAGAGGGACAATTTTGCTTTCCTGACCCAGGTGGAGAACCATAGCACGTCGGCCTTCTTAAAGGGAAATGCTCCTAGGCACTTAGTCAAATTCACGCCTTTTTTTTGGACTTCCAGCGAGGAGGGGGACAATTTTGCTTTCCTGACCCAGGTGGAGAACCATAGCACGTCGGCCTTCTTAAAGGGAAATGCTCCTAGGCACTTAGTCAAATTCACGCCTTTTTTTTGGACTTCCAGCGAGGAGAGGGACAATTTTGCTTTCCTGACCCAGGTGGAGAACCATAGCACGTCGGCCTTCTTAAAGGGAAATGCTCCTAGGCACTTAGTCAAATTCACGCCTTTTTTTTGGACTTCCAGCGAGGAGAGGGACTAATTTGGCGTTCCAGACCCAGGTGGAGAACCATAGCAGGTCGGCCTTCTTAAAGGGACATGCCCCTAGACACTTAGTCAAATTTACGCCTGAAAATAGG
>NW_027316586.1:50000-67500 GCF_033978685.3 Nerophis lumbriciformis | reverse complement strand
CTCGCTTCAAATCGGGCTTGCCGGGCGGCAATAGAGGCAGACCTGCAGGGCCGGAGGAATCCCCCACCTGGGTAACCGGCTGACGCCGGCCGGTGAGGGCCGCTCCGTGGCAAGTCGTGTTTACCAGAGGGTTAGAGGGGAAAGGGGAAGTGGGCCGGGGCTTTTCCCAGGTCCGAGCCCCTGTCGCTCAAGTCCTGGGAAGCCCCGAGTACCTGGACGGAGGTCCAGGATTTCATTCATGCGGGAAAAGTTGAAAATGGGTCCGAGACAGCGCCCCCTAGGCGGACACACGCTCCGGACAGAGCCCCTGTCGCTCGAGCCCTGGAAGCCCCAAGTACCTGGGTGGAATCAGTTCCAGGATTTCATCCATGCGGGAAAAGTTGAAAATGTGTCCGGGACAGCGCCCCCTAGGCGGACACACGCTCCGGACAGAGCCCCTGTCGCTCAAGCCCTGGAAGC
This sequence comes from Nerophis lumbriciformis, assembly GCF_033978685.3. NCBI lineage: Eukaryota > Metazoa > Chordata > Actinopteri > Syngnathiformes > Syngnathidae > Nerophis > Nerophis lumbriciformis. The sequence continues at coordinate 67,041 of NW_027316586.1, read as the reverse complement.
CCTAAGTACCTGGGTGGAATCAGTTCCAGGATTTCATCCATGCGGGAAAAGTTGAAAATGTGTCCGAGACGGCGCCCCCTAGGCGGACACACGCTCCGGACAGAGCCCCTGTCGCTCGAGCCCTGGAAGCCCTAAGTACCTGGGTGGAATCAGTTCCAGGATTTCATTCATGCGGGAAAAGTTGAAAATGTGTCCGGGACAGCGCCCCCTAGGCGGACACACGCTCCGGACAGAGCCCCTGTCGCTCAAGCCCTGGAAGTCCTAAGTACCTGGGTGGAATCAGTTCCAGGATTTCATCCATGCGGGAAAAGTTGAAAATGTGTCCGAGACAGCGCCCCCTAGGCGGACACACGCTCCGGACAGAGCCCCTGTCGCTCAAGCCCTGGAAGCCCTAAGTACCTGGGTGGAATCAGTTCCAGGATTTCATTCATGCGGGAAAAGTTGAAAATGTGTCCGAGACAGCGCCACCTAGGCGGACACACGCTCCGGACAGAGCCCCTGTCGCTCAAGCCCTGGAAGCCCTAAGTACCTGGGTGGAATCAGTTCCAGGATTCCATTCATGCGGGAAAAGTTGAAAATGTGTCCGAGACAGCGCCACCTAGGCGGACACACGCTCCGGACAGAGCCCCTGTCGCTCAAGCCCTGGAAGCCCTAAGTACCTGGGTGGAATCAGTTCCAGGATTTCATCCATGCGGGAAAAGTTGAAAATGTGTCCGAGACAGCGCCCCCTAGGCGGACACACGCTCCGGACAGAGCCCCTGTCGCTCAAGCCCTGGAAGCCCTAAGTACCTGGGTGGAATCAGTTCCAGGATTTCATCCATGCGGGAAAAGTTGAAAATGTGTCCGGGACAGCGCCCCCTAGGCGGACACACGCTCCGGACAGAGCCCCTGTCGCTCAAGCCCTGGAAGTCCTAAGTACCTGGGTGGAATCAGTTCCAGGATTTCATTCATGCGGGAAAAGTTGAAAATGTGTCCGAAACAGCGCCCCTTAGGCGGACACAGGTGTCTGCATGAGCCCCTGTCGCTCAGAAGCTGGAAGATCAGTTTGAAAAAGGACCGGGGTAAAGAGGGGGGAAGCACCATATATGTGTCCGGGAAGGCGCCCCTCGGGCGGACACAGGTGTCTGCATGAGCCCCTGTCGCTCAGATGCTGGAAGATCAGTTTGAAAAAGGACCGGGGTAAAGAGGGGGGAAGCACCATATATGTGTCCGGGAAGGCGCCCCTCGGGCGGACACAGGTGTCTGCATGAGCCCCTGTCGCTCAGATGCTGGAAGATCAGTTTGAAAAAGGACCGGGGTAAAGAGGGGGGAAGCACCATATATGTGTCCGGGAAGGCGCCCCTCGGGCGGACACAGGTGTCTGCATGAGCCCCTGTCGCTCAGATGCTGGAAGATCAGTTTGAAAAAGGACCGGGGTAAAGAGGGGGGAAGCACCATATATGTGTCCGGGAAGGCGCCCCTCGGGCGGACACAGGTGTCTGCATGAGCCCCTGTCGCTCAGATGCTGGAAGATCAGTTTGAAAAAAGAACCAGAGGATAGAGGGGAAAAACACCATATTTGTGTCCGAAAATAGCTCACTTTGACTCGGACGCGTTCCCTGTGATTTCAGCCTGTCAGACATGGTGCACATAGTAACGAGATGGAGGTGTTTTGGTCGACCAGGTAAAAAACGAAAAATCGAGAGAAGGTAAAAAGTAGGTGAAAAATTAAGCCTCTCTCGTTAAGGTACTTAGAAAAAATCCCAAAAAAAAAATGAACTCCCATTGAAATGAATGGGGAAAAATTTTTTTCTCGTTTTTTTTCTAAGTACAACAACGAGAGAAGGTAAAAAATGGTTTTTTTTAGCCTCTCTCGTTAAGGTACTTAGAAAAAAACCCAGATTTTTTTTTTTCTCGTTTTTTTTCTAAGTACAACAACGAGAGAAGGTAAAAACAGGTGCTTTTTAGCCTCTCTCGTTAAGGTACTTGGAAAAAATCCGAGACATGTTTGGTCTTCCCCACTGACAGTGCGCCTTTGCTGGGTAAGTTGTGGACGTGCCAGGCACCCCCGGGACACCGGTGGAACGCGGCCGGACTCGTGGTACTCCAACCCGGGCATAATTTTGGATATTTCCCGGTCCTTTTTTTCCCCACTTTCCCAACTTTTCTTCTGAATCACAGTGCGCCTTTGCTGGGTAAGTTGTGGACATGGCAGGCACCCCCGGGACACCGGTGGAACGCGGCCGGACTCGTGGTACTCCAACCCGGGCATAATTTTGGATCAAATTCGGGACTTTTGCCCACTTTCCCAACTTTTCTTCCCAATCACAGTGCGCCTTTGCTGGGTAAGTTGTGGACATGCCAGGCACCCCCGGGACACCGGTGGAACGCGGCCGGACTCGTGGTACTCCAACCCGGGCATAATTTTGGATCAAATTCGGGACTTTTGCCCACTTTCCCAACTTTTCTTCTGAATCACAGTGCGCCTTTGCTGGGTAAGTTGTGGACATGGCAGGCACCCCCGGGACACCGGTGGAACGCGGCCGGACTCGTGGTACTCCAACCCGGGCATAATTTTGGATCAAATTCGGGACTTTTGCCCACTTTCCCAACTTTTCTTCCCAATCACAGTGCGCCTTTGCTGGGTAAGTTGTGGACATGGCAGGCACCCCCGGGACACCGGTGGAACGCGGCCGGACTCGTGGTACTCCAACCCGGGCATAATTTTGGATCAAATTCGGGACTTTTGCCCACTTTCCCAACTTTTCTTCCCAATCACAGTGCGCCTTTGCTGGGTGCGTTGTGGACATGCCAGGCACCCCCGGGACACCGGTGGAACGCGGCCGGACTCGTGGTACTCCAACCCGGGCATAATTTTGGATCAAATTCGGGACTTTTGCCCACTTTCCCAACTTTTCTTCCCAATCACAGTGCGCCTTTGCTGGGTAAGTTGTGGACATGCCAGGCACCCCCGGGACACCGGTGGAACGCGGCCGGACTCGTGGTACTCCAACCCGGGCATAATTTTGGATCAAATTCGGGACTTTTGCCCACTTTCCCAACTTTTCTTCCCAATCACAGTGCGCCTTTGCTGGGTGCGTCGTGGACATTGTAGGCACCCCGGAACCCTGGTGGAACGCGGCGGGACTTGTGGGACTCGAACCTGGGTGTGATTTTGGACCAAATTCGGGACTTTTGCCCACTTTCCCAACTTTTCTTCCCAATCACAGTGCGCCTTTGCTGGGTAAGTTGTGGACATTGTAGGCACCCCGAGACACTGGTGGAACGCGGCGGGACTTGTGGGACTCGAACCTGGGTGTGATTTTGGACCAAATTCGGGACTTTTGCCCACTTTCCCAACTTTTCTTCCCAATCACAGTGCGCCTTTGCTGGGTGCGTCGTGGACATGTCAGGCACCCCGGAACCCTGGTGGAACGCGGCGGGACTTGTGGGACTCGAACCTGGGTGTGATTTTGGACCAAATTCGGGACTTTTGCCCACTTTCCCAACTTTTCTTCCCAATCACAGTGCGCCTTTGCTGGGTGCGTCGTGGACATTGTAGGCACCCCGGAACCCTGGTGGAACGCGGCGGGACTTGTGGGACTCGAACCTGGGTGTGATTTTGGACCAAATTCGGGACTTTTGCCCACTTTCCCAACTTTTCTTCCCAATCACAGTGCGCCTTTGCTGGGTGCGTCGTGGACATGTCAGGCACCCCGGAACCCTGGTGGAACGCGGCGGGACTTGTGGGACTCGAACCTGGGTGTGATTTTGGACCAAATTCGGGACTTTTGCCCACTTTCCCAACTTTTCTTCCCAATCACAGTGCGCCTTTGCTGGGTGAATTGTGGACATTGTAGGCACCCCGGAACCCTGGTGGAACGCGGCGGGACTTGTGGGACTCGAACCTGGGTGTGATTTTGGACCAAATTCGGGACTTTTGCCCACTTTCCCAACTTTTCTTCCCAATCACAGTGCGCCTTTGCTGGGTGCGTTGTGGACATTGTAGGCACCCCGGAACCCTGGTGGAACGCGGCGGGACTTGTGGGACTCGAACCTGGGTGTGATTTTGGACCAAATTCGGGACTTTTGCCCACTTTCCCAACTTTTCTTGCCCACTCACAGTGCGCCTTTGCTGGGTGCGTTGTGGACATTGTAGGCACCCCGGAACCCTGGTGGAACGCGGCGGGACTTGTGGGACTCGAACCTGGGTGTGATTTTGGACCAAATTCGGGACTTTTGCCCACTTTCCCAACTTTTCTTCCCAATCACAGTGCACCTTTGCTGGGTAAGTTGTGGACATGCCAGGCACCCCCGGAACCCTGGTGGAACGCGGCGGGACTTGTGGGACTCGAACCTGGGTGTGATTTTGGACCAAATTCGGGACTTTTGCCCACTTTCCCAACTTTTCTTCCCATTCACAGTGCGCCTTTGCTGGGTAAGTTGAGGACATTGTAGGCACCCCGAGACACTGGTGGAACGCGGCGGGACTTGTGGGACTCGAACCTGGGTGTGATTTTGGACCAAATTCGGGACTTTTGCCCACTTTCCCAACTTTTCTTCCCAATCACAGTGCACCTTTGCTGGGTAAGTTGTGGACATGCCAGGCACCCCCGGAACCCTGGTGGAACGCGGCGGGACTTGTGGGACTCGAACCTGGGTGTGATTTTGGACCAAATTCGGGACTTTTGCCCACTTTCCCAACTTTTCTTCCCATTCACAGTGCGCCTTTGCTGGGTAAGTTGAGGACATTGTAGGCACCCCGAGACACTGGTGGAACGCGGCGGGACTTGTGGGACTCGAACCTGGGTGTGATTTTGGACCAAATTCGGGACTTTTGCCCACTTTCCCAACTTTTCTTCCCAATCACAGTGCACCTTTGCTGGGTAAGTTGTGGACATGCCAGGCACCCCCGGAACCCTGGTGGAACGCGGCGGGACTTGTGGGACTCGAACCTGGGTGTGATTTTGGACCAAATTCGGGACTTTTGCCCACTTTCCCAACTTTTCTTCCCATTCACAGTGCGCCTTTGCTGGGTAAGTTGAGGACATTGTAGGCACCCCGAGACACTGGTGGAACGCGGCGGGACTTGTGGGACTCGAACCTGGGTGTGATTTTGGACCAAATTCGGGACTTTTGCCCACTTTCCCAACTTTTCTTCCCAATCACAGTGCGCCTTTGCTGGGTAAGTTGTGGACATTGTAGGCACCCCGAGACACTGGTGGAACGCGGCGGGACTTGTGGGACTCGAACCTGGGTGTGATTTTGGACCAAATTCGGGACTTTTGCCCACTTTCCCAACTTTTCTTCCCAATCACAGTGCGCCTTTGCTGGGTAAGTCGTGGACATTGTAGGCACCCCGGAACCCTGGTGGAACGCGGCGGGCCTTGTGGGACTCGAACCTGGGTGTGATTTTGGACCAAATTCGGGACTTTTGCCCACTTTCCCAACTTTTCTTCCCAATCACAGTGCGCCTTTGCTGGGTGCGTTGTGGACATTGTAGGCACCCCGAGACACTGGTGGAACGCGGCGGGACTTGTGGGACTCGAACCTGGGTGTGATTTTGGACCAAATTCGGGACTTTTGCCCACTTTCCCAACTTTTCTTCCCAATCACAGTGCGCCTTTACTGGGTGCGTCGTGGACATTGTAGGCACCCCGGAACCCTGGTGGAACGCGGCGGGACTTGTGGGACTCGAACCTGGGTGTGATTTTGGACCAAATTCGGGACTTTTGCCCACTTTCCCAACTTTTCTTCCCAATCACAGTGCGCCTTTGCTGGGTGCGTCGTGGACATTGTAGGCACCCCGGAACCCTGGTGGAACGCGGCGGGACTTGTGGGACTCGAACCTGGGTGTGATTTTGGACCAAATTCGGGACTTTTGCCCACTTTCCCAACTTTTCTTCCCAATCACAGTGCGCCTTTGCTGGGTGCGTCGTGGACATTGTAGGCACCCCGGAACCCTGGTGGAACGCGGCGGGACTTGTGGGACTCGAACCTGGGTGTGATTTTGGACCAAATTCGGGACTTTTGCCCACTTTCCCAACTTTTCTTCCCAATCACAGTGCGCCTTTACTGGGTGCGTCGTGGACATTGTAGGCACCCCGGAACCCTGGTGGAACGCGGCGGGACTTGTGGGACTCGAACCTGGGTGTGATTTTGGACCAAATTCGGGACTTTTGCCCACTTTCCCAACTTTTCTTCCCAATCACAGTGCGCCTTTGCTGGGTGCGTCGTGGACATTGTAGGCACCCCGGAACCCTGGTGGAACGCGGCGGGACTTGTGGGACTCGAACCTGGGTGTGATTTTGGACCAAATTCGGGACTTTTGCCCACTTTCCCAACTTTTCTTCCCAATCACAGTGCGCCTTTGCTGGGTGCGTTGTGGACATTGTAGGCACCCCGGAACCCTGGTGGAACGCGGCGGGACTTGTGGGACTCGAACCTGGGTGTGATTTTGGACCAAATTCGGGACTTTTGCCCACTTTCCCAACTTTTCTTCCCAATCACAGTGCGCCTTTGCTGGGTGCGTTGTGGACATTGTAGGCACCCCGAGACACTGGTGGAACGCGGCGGGACTTGTGGGACTCGAACCTGGGTGTGATTTTGGACCAAATTCGGGACTTTTGCCCACTTTCCCAACTTTTCTTCCCAATCACAGTGCGCCTTTGCTGGGTGCGTTGTGGACATTGTAGGCACCCCGAGACACTGGTGGAACGCGGCGGGACTTGTGGGACTCGAACCTGGGTGTGATTTTGGACCAAATTCGGGACTTTTGCCCACTTTCCCAACTTTTCTTCCCAATCACAGTGCGCCTTTGCTGGGTGCGTTGTGGACATTGTAGGCACCCCGGAACCCTGGTGGAACGCGGCGGGACTTGTGGGACTCGAACCTGGGTGTGATTTTGGACCAAATTCGGGACTTTTGCCCACTTTCCCAACTTTTCTTCCCAATCACAGTGCGCCTTTGCTGGGTGCGTTGTGGACATTGTAGGCACCCCGGAACCCTGGTGGAACGCGGCGGGACTTGTGGGACTCGAACCTGGGTGTGATTTTGGTCCAAATTCGGGACTTTTGCCCACTTTCCCAACTTTTCTTCCCAATCACAGTGCGCCTTTGCTGGGTGCGTTGTGGACATTGTAGGCACCCCGGAACCCTGGTGGAACGCGGCGGGACTTGTGGGACTCGAACCTGGGTGTGATTTTGGACCAAATTCGGGACTTTTGCCCACTTTCCCAACTTTTCTTCCCAATCACAGTGCGCCTTTGCTGGGTGCGTCGTGGACATTGTAGGCACCCCGAGACACTGGTGGAACGCGGCGGGACTTGTGGGACTCGAACCTGGGTGTGATTTTGGACCAAATTCGGGACTTTTGCCCACTTTTCTTCCCAATCACAGTGCGCCTTTGCTGGGTGCGTTGTGGACATTGTAGGCACCCCGAGACACTGGTGGAACGCGGCGGGACTTGTGGGACTCGAACCTGGGTGTGATTTTGGACCAAATTCGGGACTTTTGCCCACTTTCCCAACTTTTCTTCCCAATCACAGTGCGCCTTTGCTGGGTAAGTTGTGGACATTGTAGGCACCCCGGAACCCTGGTGGAACGCGGCGGGACTTGTGGGACTCGAACCTGGGTGTGATTTTGGACCAAATTCGGGACTTTTGCCCACTTTCCCAACTTTTCTTCCCAATCACAGTGCGCCTTTGCTGGGTGCGTCGTGGACATGTCAGGCACCCCGGAACCCTGGTGGAACGCGGCGGGACTTGTGGGACTCGAACCTGGGTGTGATTTTGGACCAAATTCGGGACTTTTGCCCACTTTCCCAACTTTTCTTCCCAATCACAGTGCGCCTTTGCTGGGTGCGTCGTGGACATGTCAGGCACCCCGGAACCCTGGTGGAACGCGGCGGGACTTGTGGGACTCGAACCTGGGTGTGATTTTGGACCAAATTCGGGACTTTTGCCCACTTTCCCAACTTTTCTTCCCAATCACAGTGCGCCTTTGCTGGGTGCGTCGTGGACATGTCAGGCACCCCGGCACTCTGATGGAACGCGGCGGGACTTGCGGGACTCGAACCTGGGTGTGATTTTGGACCAAATTCGGGACTTTTGCCCACTTTCCCAACTTTTCTTCCCAATCACAGTGCGCCTTTGCTGGGTGCGTTGTGGACATTGTAGGCACCCCGGAACCCTGGTGGAACGCGGCGGGACTTGTGGGACTCGAACCTGGGTGTGATTTTGGACCAAATTCGGGACTTTTGCCCACTTTTCTTCCCAATCACAGTGCGCCTTTGCTGGGTGCGTTGTGGACATTGTAGGCACCCCGGAACCCTGGTGGAACGCGGCGGGACTTGTGGGACTCGAACCTGGGTGTGATTTTGGATCAAATTGGCGGCGGGACTTGTGGGACTCGAACCTGGGTGTGATTTTGGATCATTTCGTGGCCTTTTGCTATGCATGCCTTCTCCCCGCTAGTTTGATGTGTGCTGCTGCAAAAGTTCCAAGAGGGCGTTTTTGCCCCCCTCCAAACTCCTTCTCTTTGTTTATAGTGCATATTTTCTGCTGGATCTACTCTCTATTTACTCCAAGGAAAAAAACTAGCCGGTCGCGGCAAATTTTTACAATCGGTCGCCAAACTACGGCACGAGGGCCGAACGCGGTACGCCGGCGTCCAAGATACGGCCCGGGGATTTTTTTTGATTTTTTGGGCTTTTTTTGATTTTTTTGGACATGTTGGGCATCCCAGGACTCGGGTGCGACTGCAGGACGTGTGGGGCTCTAACCTGGGTGTGGTTTTTGGTCATTTTTCCGGACTTTTGCCCACTTTTCCAACTTTTCTTCCCAATCACAGTGCGCCTTTGCTGGGTGCGTTTTGGGCATGTGGGGGGCACCTCGGACTCGGGTGGGACGCGGCGGGACTTGTGGCACTCGTACCTGGGTGTGATTTTTGATCATTTTGTGGACTTTTCCCCAGACACTCTCCACTTTTCTACCCCACTTCCCCTGTGCGAAATACGGCAAACTGTCTGAAAATAGGGGCTCCAAGTGTTCCCCACTCTTTCTGGCCCACAAAAGGCCTCTCATTCCCCGGGAACACCTGTAGGACTCCCCGGCGTCAAGGAAATACGCCAAACCGTCTGAAAATAGGGGCCCAAAAGAACTGGAAATAATGTGTTTAATTTGGGGGGTGATGTCTATAATTATGGGGGTGCATTGGAGGCGGGAGTCCACTGGAGGGCTCCACACCGTCTGAATATAGGGCCCCAAAAGGCCTGGAATTAATGTATTTAATTTGGGGGGTGCATTTGCAGCGGGAGTCCACCGGAGGGCTCCAATTCCCCACTCTTTTGTTGACCTATGTATGGCCCCAAAAGGCCTCTCATTCCCCGGGGAGACCTGAAGGACCCCCCCGGCGTCACCGAAATAAGCCAAACTGTCTGAAAATAGGGGCTCCAAGGGTTCCCCACTCTTTCTGGCCCACAAAAGGCCTCTCATTCCCCGGGAACACCTGTAGGACTCCCCGGCGTCAAGGAGATACGCCAAACTGTCTGAAAATAGGGCCCCAAAAGAACTGGAAATGATGCCTTTAATTTGGGGGGTGATGTCTTTAATTTGGGGGGTGCATTGGAGGCGGGAGTCCACTGGAGGGCTACACACCGTCTGAATATAGGGCCCCAAAAGGCCTGGAATTAATGTCTTTAATTTGGGGGGTGCATTTGCAGCGGGAGTCCACCGGAGGGCTCCATTTCCCCACTCTTTTGTTGACATATGGCCACAAAAGGCCTCTCATTCCCCGGGAAGACCTGATGGACGCCCCGGCGTCACCGAAATAAGCCAAACTGTCTGAAAATAGGGGCTCCAAGTGTTCCCCACTCTTTCTGGCCCACAAAAGGCCCCTCATTCCCCGGGAACACCTGTAGGACTCCCCGGCGTCAAGGAAATACGCCAAACCGGCTGAAAATAGGCCCCCAAAAGAACTGGAAATAATGTCTTTAGTTTGGGGGGTGATGTCTTTAATTTGGGGGGTGCATTGGAGGCGGGAGTCCACTGGAGGGCTCCACAACGTCTGAAAATAGGGCCCCAAAAGAACTGGAAATAATGTGTTTAATTCAGGGTGCATTTGCAGCGAGTGTCCACCAGAGGGCTCCAATTCCCCAGCTATAGTCCTGGTACTCTAAAATGATGGCACTTAGTCAAATTTCCGCCTTTTTTTGATGACTTCCAACTAGGAGAGGGACTCATTTTGAGTTCCGGACCCGGGTGGAGAACCATAGCAGGTCGGCCTTCTTAAAGGGACATCCTCCTAGGCACTTAGTCAAATTTCCGCCTTTTTTTTTGGACTTCCAGCGAGGAGAGGGACAATTTTGCGTTCCAGACCCGGGTGGAGAACCATAGCAGGTCGGCCTTCTTAAAGGGACATCCTCCTAGGCACTTAGTCAAATTTACGCCTTTTTTTTGGACTTCCAGCGAGGAGAGGGACTAATTTGGCGTTCCAGACCCAGGTGGAGAACCATAGCAGGTCGGCCTTCTTAAAGGGACATGCCCCTAGACACTTAGTCAAATTTACGCCTTTTTTTTGGACTTCCAGCGAGGAGAGGGACTAATTTTGCTTTCCGTACCCGGATGGAGAACCATAGCACGTCGGCCTTCTTAAAGGGAAATGCTCCTAGGCACTTAGTCAAATTCACGCCTTTTTTTTGGACTTCCAGCGAGGAGAGGGACAATTTTGCTTTCCTGACCCAGGTGGAGAACCATAGCACGTCGGCCTTCTTTAAGGGACATCCTCCTAGGCACTTAGTCAAATTTACGCCTTTTTTATGGACTTCCAGCGAGGAGAGGGACTAATTTTGCTTTCCGCACCCGGGTGGAGAACCATAGCAGGTCAGCCTTCTTAAAGGGACATCCTCCTAGGCACTTAGTCAAATTTACGCCTTTTTTTTGGACTTCCAGCGAGGAGAGGGACTAATTTTGCTTTCCGTACCCGGGTGGAGAACCATAGCACGTCGGCCTTCTTAAAGGGAAATGCTCCTAGGCACTTAGTCAAATTCACGCCTTTTTTTTGGACTTCCAGCGAGGAGAGGGACAATTTTGCTTTCCTGACCCAGGTGGAGAACCATAGCACGTCGGCCTTCTTAAAGGGAAATGCTCCTAGGCACTTAGTCAAATTCACGCCTTTTTTTTGGACTTCCAGCGAGGAGAGGGACAATTTTGCTTTCCTGACCCAGGTGGAGAACCATAGCAGGTCGGCCTTCTTAAAGGGACATGCCCCTAGACACTTAGTCAAATTCACGCCTTTTTTTTGGACTTCCAGCGAGGAGAGGGACTAATTTGGCGTTCTGTACCCAGGTGGAGAACCATAGCACGTCGGCCTTCTTAAAGGGACATCCTCCTAGGCACTTAGTCAAATTCACGCCTTTTTTTTGGACTTCCAGCGAGGAGAGGGACTAATTTGGCGCTCCGTACCCAGGTGGAGAACCATAGCACGTCGGCCTTCTTAAAGGGACATCCTCCTAGGCACTTAGTCAAATTCACGCCTTTTTTTTGGACTTCCAGCGAGGAGAGGGACAATTTTGCGTTCCTGACCCAGGTGGAGGACCATAGCACGTCGGCCTTCTTAAAGGGACATCCTCCTAGGCACTTAGTCAAATTCACGCCTTTTTTTTGGACTTCCAGCGAGGAGAGGGACTAATTTGGCGTTCCAGACCCAGGTGGAGAACCATAGCACGTCGGCCTTCTTAAAGGGAAATGCTCCTAGGCACTTAGTCAAATTCACGCCTTTTTTTTGGACTTCCAGCGAGGAGAGGGACAATTTTGCTTTCCTGACCCAGGTGGAGAACCATATCACGTCGGCCTTCTTTAAGGGACATCCTCCTAGGCACTTAGTCAAATTTCCGCCTTTTTTTTGGACTTCCAGCGAGGAGAGGGACTAATTTGGCGTTCCAGACCCAGGTGGAGAACCATAGCACGTCGGCCTTCTTTAAGGGACATCCTCCTAGGCACTTAGTCAAATTTACGCCTTTTTTTTGGACTTCCAGCGAGGAGAGGGACAATTTTGCTTTCCTGACCCAGGTGGAGAACCATAGCACGTCGGCCTTCTTAAAGGGAAATGCTCCTAGGCACTTAGTCAAATTCACGCCTTTTTTTTGGACTTCCAGCTAGGAGAGGGACTAATTTGGCGTTCCGTACCCAGGTGGAGAACCATAGCAGGTCGGCCTTCTTAAAGGGAAATGCTCCTAGACACTTAGTCAAATTTCCGCCTTTTTTTTTGGACTTCCAGCGAGGAGAGGGACTAATTTGGCGTTCCAGACCCAGGTGGAGAACCATAGCACGTCGGCCTTCTTTAAGGGACATCCTCCTAGGCACTTAGTCAAATTTACGCCTTTTTTTTGGACTTCCAGCGAGGAGAGGGACTAATTTTGCTTTCCGTACCCGGGTGGAGAACCATAGCACGTCGGCCTTCTTAAAGGGAAATGCTCCTAGGCACTTAGTCAAATTCACGCCTTTTTTTTGGACTTCCAGCGAGGAGAGGGACAATTTTGCTTTCCTGACCCAGGTGGAGAACCATAGCACGTCGGCCTTCTTAAAGGGACATCCTCCTAGGCACTTAGTCAAATTCACGCCTTTTTTTTGGACTTCCAGCGAGGAGAGGGACTAATTTGGCGTTCCAGACCCAGGTGGAGAACCATAGCAGGTCGGCCTTCTTAAAGGGACATGCCCCTAGACACTTAGTCAAATTTACGCCTGAAAATAGGGCCCCAAAAGAACTGGAAATAATGTCTTTAATTCAGGGTGCATTTGCAGCGAGTGTCCACCAGAGGGCTCCAATTCCCCCACTATAGTCCTGGTACTCTAAAATGATGGCACTTAGTCAAATTTCCGCCTTTTTTTGATGACTTCCAACTAGGAGAGGGACTAATTTTGAGTTCCGGACCCGGGTGGAGAACCATAGCACGTCGGCCTTCTTAAAGGGACATCCTCCTAGGCACTTAGTCAAATTCACGCCTTTTTTTTGGACTTCCAGCGAGGAGAGGGACAATTTTGCTTTCCTGACCCAGGTGGAGAACCATAGCACGTCGGCCTTCTTAAAGGGACATCCTCCTAGGCACTTAGTCAAATTCACGCCTTTTTTTTGGACTTCCAGCGAGGAGAGGGACAATTTTGCTTTCCTGACCCAGGTGGAGAACCATAGCACGTCGGCCTTCTTAAAGGGAAATGCTCCTAGACACTTAGTCAAATTCACGCCTTTTTTTTGGACTTCCAGCTAGGAGAGGGACTAATTTGGCGTTCCGTACCCAGGTGGAGAACCATAGCAGGTCGGCCTTCTTAAAGGGAAATGCTCCTAGACACTTAGTCAAATTTCCGCCTTTTTTTTTGGACTTCCAGCGAGGAGAGGGACTAATTTGGCGTTCCAGACCCAGGTGGAGAACCATAGCACGTCGGCCTTCTTTAAGGGACATCCTCCTAGGCACTTAGTCAAATTTACGCCTTTTTTTTGGACTTCCAGCGAGGAGAGGGACTAATTTTGCTTTCCGTACCCGGGTGGAGAACCATAGCACGTCGGCCTTCTTAAAGGGAAATGCTCCTAGGCACTTAGTCAAATTCACGCCTTTTTTTTGGACTTCCAGCGAGGAGAGGGACAATTTTGCTTTCCTGACCCAGGTGGAGAACCATAGCACGTCGGCCTTCTTAAAGGGACATCCTCCTAGGCACTTAGTCAAATTCACGCCTTTTTTTTGGACTTCCAGCGAGGAGAGGGACTAATTTGGCGTTCCAGACCCAGGTGGAGAACCATAGCACGTCGGCCTTCTTAAAGGGACATCCTCCTAGGCACTTAGTCAAATTCACGCCTTTTTTTTGGACTTCCAGCGAGGAGAGGGACAATTTTGCTTTCCTGACCCAGGTGGAGAACCATAGCACGTCGGCCTTCTTAAAGGGACATCCTCCTAGGCACTTAGTCAAATTCACGCCTTTTTTTTGGACTTCCAGCGAGGAGAGGGACTAATTTGGCGTTCTGTACCCAGGTGGAGAACCAAGGGACGTCGGCCTTCTTAAGGGGACATCCTCCTAGACACTTAGTCAAATTCACGCCTTTTTTTTGGACTTCCAGCGAGGAGAGGGACAATTTTGCTTTCCTGACCCAGGTGGAGAACCATAGCACGTCGGCCTTCTTAAAGGGAAATGCTCCTAGGCACTTAGTCAAATTCACGCCTTTTTTTTGGACTTCCAGCGAGGAGAGGGACAATTTTGCTTTCCTGACCCAGGTGGAGAACCATAGCACGTCGGCCTTCTTAAAGGGAAATGCTCCTAGGCACTTAGTCAAATTCACGCCTTTTTTTTGGACTTCCAGCGAGGAGAGGGACTAATTTGGCGTTCCAGACCCAGGTGGAGAACCATAGCAGGTCGGCCTTCTTAAAGGGACATGCCCCTAGACACTTAGTCAAATTTACGCCTGAAAATAGGGCCCCAAAAGAACTGGAAATAATGTCTTTAATTCAGGGTGCATTTGCAGCGAGTGTCCACCAGAGGGCTCCAATTCCCCCACTATAGTCCTGGTACTCTAAAATGATGGCACTTAGTCAAATTTCCGCCTTTTTTTGATGACTTCCAACTAGGAGAGGGACTAATTTTGAGTTCCGGACCCGGGTGGAGAACCATAGCACGTCGGCCTTCTTAAAGGGACATCCTCCTAGGCACTTAGTCAAATTTCCGCCTTTTTTTTGGACTTCCAGCGAGGAGAGGGACTAATTTGGCGTTCCAGACCCAGGTGGAGAACCATAGCACGTCGGCCTTCTTTAAGGGACATCCTCCTAGGCACTTAGTCAAATTCACGCCTTTTTTTTGGACTTCCAGCGAGGAGAGGGACAATTTTGCTTTCCTGACCCAGGTGGAGAACCATAGCACGTCGGCCTTCTTAAAGGGAAATGCTCCTAGGCACTTAGTCAAATTCACGCCTTTTTTTTGGACTTCCAGCGAGGAGAGGGACAATTTTGCTTTCCTGACCCAGGTGGAGAACCATAGCACGTCGGCCTTCTTAAAGGGAAATGCTCCTAGACACTTAGTCAAATTTACCAAACTTTTCTATAGAGCCCTGGTACTCTAAAATGATGACACATAGACAAAAAACCAAACTTTTCTATAGAGGCCTGGTACTCTAAAATGATGGCACTTAGTCAAATTTCCGCCTTTTTTTTGGACTTCCAGCGAGGAGAGGGACAATTTTGCTTTCCTGACCCAGGTGGAGAACCATAGCACGTCGGCCTCATAAAGGGACATCCTCCTAGGCACTTAGTCAAATTTCCGCCTTTTTTTTGGACTTCCAGCGAGGAGAGGGACTAATTTTGCGTTCCTGACCCAGGTGGAGAACCATAGCAGGTCGGCCTTCTTAAAGGGACATCCTCCTAGGCACTTAGTCAAATTTACGCCTTTTTTTTTGGACTTCCAGCGAGGAGAGGGACTAATTTTGCTTTCCTGACCCAGGTGGAGAACCATAGCAGGTCGGCCTTCTTAAAGGGACATCCTCCTAGGCACTTAGTCAAATTTACACCTTTTTTTTGGACTTCCAGCGAGGAGAGGGACTAATTTTGCGTTCCTGACCCAGGTGGAGAACCATAGCAGGTCGGCCTTCTTAAAGGGAAATGCTCCTAGACACTTAGTCAAATTTCCGCCTTTTTTTTTGGACTTCCAGCGAGGAGAGGGACTAATTTGGCGTTCCAGACCCAGGTGGAGAACCATAGCAGGTCGGCCTTCTTAAAGGGACATGCCCCTAGACACTTAGTCAAATTTACGCCTGAAAATAGGGCCCCAAAAGAACTGGAAATAATGTCTTTAATTCAGGGTGCATTTGCAGCGAGTGTCCACCAGAGGGCTCCAATTCCCCCACTATAGTCCTGGTACTCTAAAATGATGGCACTTAGTCAAATTTCCGCCTTTTTTTGATGACTTCCAACTAGGAGAGGGACTAATTTTGAGTTCCGGACCCGGGTGGAGAACCATAGCACGTCGGCCTTCTTAAAGGGACATCCTCCTAGGCACTTAGTCAAATTTCCGCCTTTTTTTTGGACTTCCAGCGAGGAGAGGGACTAATTTGGCGTTCCAGACCCAGGTGGAGAACCATAGCACGTCGGCCTTCTTTAAGGGACATCCTCCTAGGCACTTAGTCAAATTTACGCCTTTTTTTTGGACTTCCAGCGAGGAGAGGGACAATTTTGCTTTCCTGACCCAGGTGGAGAACCATAGCACGTCGGCCTTCTTAAAGGGAAATGCTCCTAGGCACTTAGTCAAATTCACGCCTTTTTTTTGGACTTCCAGCGAGGAGAGGGACAATTTTGCTTTCCTGACCCAGGTGGAGAACCATAGCACGTCGGCCTTCTTAAAGGGAAATGCTCCTAGGCACTTAGTCAAATTCACGCCTTTTTTTTGGACTTCCAGCGAGGAGAGGGACAATTTTGCTTTCCTGACCCAGGTGGAGAACCATAGCACGTCGGCCTTCTTAAAGGGAAATGCTCCTAGGCACTTAGTCAAATTCACGCCTTTTTTTTGGACTTCCAGCGAGGAGAGGGACAATTTTGCTTTCCTGACCCAGGTGGAGAACCATAGCACGTCGGCCTTCTTAAAGGGAAATGCTCCTAGGCACTTAGTCAAATTCACGCCTTTTTTTTGGACTTCCAGCGAGGAGAGGGACAATTTTGCTTTCCTGACCCAGGTGGAGAACCATAGCACGTCGGCCTTCTTAAAGGGAAATGCTCCTAGGCACTTAGTCAAATTTCCGCCTTTTTTTTGGACTTCCAGCGAGGAGAGGGACTAATTTGGCGTTCCAGACCCAGGTGGAGAACCATAGCAGGTCAGCCTTCTTAAAGGGACATCCTCCTAGGCACTTAGTCAAATTTCCGCCTTTTTTTTGGACTTCCAGCGAGGAGAGGGACTAATTTTGCTTTCCGCACCCGGGTGGAGAACCATAGCAGGTCAGCCTTCTTAAAGGGACATCCTCCTAGGCACTTAGTCAAATTTACGCCTTTTTTTTGGACTTCCAGCGAGGAGAGGGACTAATTTTGCTTTCCGTACCCG
>NW_027316586.1:27500-37500 GCF_033978685.3 Nerophis lumbriciformis | reverse complement strand
GAACTCCCATTGAAATGAATGGGGAAAAATTTTTTTCTCGTTTTTTTTCTAAGTACAACAACGAGAGAAGG
Organism: Nerophis lumbriciformis; assembly: GCF_033978685.3. NCBI lineage: Eukaryota > Metazoa > Chordata > Actinopteri > Syngnathiformes > Syngnathidae > Nerophis > Nerophis lumbriciformis. Next base: position 37,429 of record NW_027316586.1, on the reverse strand, counting down.
TAAAAAATGGTTTTTTTTAGCCTCTCTCGTTAAGGTACTTAGAAAAAAACCCAGATTTTTTATTTTCTCGTTTTTTTTCTAAGTACAACAACGAGAGAAGGTAAAAACAGGTGCTTTTTAGCCTCTCTCGTTAAGGTACTTGGAAAAAATCCGAGACATGTTTGGTCTTCCCCACTGACAGTGCGCCTTTGCTGGGTAAGTTGTGGACGTGCCAGGCACCCCCGGGACACCGGTGGAACGCGGCCGGACTCGTGGTACTCCAACCCGGGCATAATTTTGGATATTTTCCGGTCCTTTTTTTCCCCACTTTCCCAACTTTTCTTCTGAATCACAGTGCGCCTTTGCTGGGTAAGTTGTGGACATGGCAGGCACCCCCGGGACACCGGTGGAACGCGGCCGGACTCGTGGTACTCCAACCCGGGCATAATTTTGGATATTTCCCGGTCCTTTTTTTCCCCACTTTCCCAACTTTTCTTCTGAATCACAGTGCGCCTTTGCTGGGTAAGTTGTGGACATGGCAGGCACCCCCGGGACACCGGTGGAACGCGGCCGGACTCGTGGTACTCCAACCCGGGCATAATTTTGGATCAAATTCGGGACTTTTGCCCACTTTCCCAACTTTTCTTCCCAATCACAGTGCGCCTTTGCTGGGTAAGTTGTGGACATGGCAGGCACCCCCGGGACACCGGTGGAACGCGGCCGGACTCGTGGTACTCCAACCCGGGCATAATTTTGGATCAAATTCGGGACTTTTGCCCACTTTCCCAACTTTTCTTCCCAATCACAGTGCGCCTTTGCTGGGTAAGTTGTGGACATGCCAGGCACCCCCGGGACACCGGTGGAACGCGGCCGGACTCGTGGTACTCCAACCCGGGCATAATTTTGGATCAAATTCGGGACTTTTGCCCACTTTCCCAACTTTTCTTCCCAATCACAGTGCGCCTTTGCTGGGTGCGTCGTGGACATGTCAGGCACCCCTGAACCCTGGTGGAACGCGGCGGGACTTGTGGGACTCGAACCTGGGTGTGATTTTGGACCAAATTCGGGACTTTTGCCCACTTTCCCAACTTTTCTTCCCAATCACAGTGCGCCTTTGCTGGGTGCGTTGTGGACATTGTAGGCACCCCGAGACCCTGGTGGAACGCGGCGGGACTTGTGGGACTCGAACCTGGGTGTGATTTTGGACCAAATTCGGGACTTTTGCCCACTTTCCCAACTTTTCTTCCCACTCACAGTGCGCCTTTGCTGGGTGCGTTGTGGACATTGTAGGCACCCCGGAACCCTGGTGGAACGCGGCGGGACTTGTGGGACTCGAACCTGGGTGTGATTTTGGACCAAATTCGGGACTTTTGCCCACTTTCCCAACTTTTCTTCCCAATCACAGTGCGCCTTTGCTGGGTGCGTTGTGGACATTGTAGGCACCCCGGAACCCTGGTGGAACGCGGCGGGACTTGTGGGACTCGAACCTGGGTGTGATTTTGGACCAAATTCGGGACTTTTGCCCACTTTCCCAACTTTTCTTCCCAATCACAGTGCGCCTTTGCTGGGTAAGTTGTGGACATTGTAGGCACCCCGGAACCCTGGTGGAACGCGGCGGGACTTGTGGGACTCGAACCTGGGTGTGATTTTGGACCAAATTCGGGACTTTTGCCCACTTTCCCAACTTTTCTTCCCAATCACAGTGCGCCTTTGCTGGGTAAGTTGTGGACATTGTAGGCACCCCGGAACCCTGGTGGAACGCGGCGGGACTTGTGGGACTCGAACCTGGGTGTGATTTTGGACCAAATTCGGGACTTTTGCCCACTTTCCCAACTTTTCTTCCCAGTCACAGTGCGCCTTTGCTGGGTGCGTTGTGGACATTGTAGGCACCCCGAGACACTGGTGGAACGCGGCGGGACTTGTGGGACTCGAACCTGGGTGTGATTTTGGACCACATTCGGGACTTTTGCCCACTTTCCCAACTTTTCTTCCCAATCACAGTGCGCCTTTGCTGGGTAAGTTGTGGACATTGTAGGCACCCCGAGACACTGGTGGAACGCGGCGGGACTTGTGGGACTCGAACCTGGGTGTGATTTTGGACCAAATTCGGGACTTTTGCCCACTTTCCCAACTTTTCTTCCCAATCACAGTGCGCCTTTGCTGGGTGCGTCTTGGACATGTCAGGCACCCCGGAACACTGGTGGAACGCGGCGGGACTTGTGGGACTCGAACCTGGGTGTGATTTTGGACCAAATTCGGGACTTTTGCCCACTTTTCCAACTTTTCTTCCCAATCACAGTGCGCCTTTGCTGGGTGCGTCGTGGACATGTCAGGCACCCCGGAACCCTGGTGGAACGCGGCGGGACTTGTGGGACTCGAACCTGGGTGTGATTTTGGACCAAATTCGGGACTTTTGCCCACTTTCCCAACTTTTCTTCCCAATCACAGTGCGCCTTTGCTGGGTGCGTTGTGGACATTGTAGGCACCCCGAGACCCTGGTGGAACGCGGCGGGACTTGTGGGACTCGAACCTGGGTGTGATTTTGGACCAAATTCGGGACTTTTGCCCACTTTCCCAACTTTTCTTCCCAATCACAGTGCGCCTTTGCTGGGTGCGTCGTGGACATGTCAGGCACCCCTGAACCCTGGTGGAACGCGGCGGGACTTGTGGGACTCGAACCTGGGTGTGATTTTGGACCAAATTCGGGACTTTTGCCCACTTTCCCAACTTTTCTTCCCAATCACAGTGCGCCTTTGCTGGGTGCGTTGTGGACATTGTAGGCACCCCGAGACCCTGGTGGAACGCGGCGGGACTTGTGGGACTCGAACCTGGGTGTGATTTTGGACCAAATTCGGGACTTTTGCCCACTTTCCCAACTTTTCTTCCCAATCACAGTGCGCCTTTGCTGGGTGCGTTGTGGACATTGTAGGCACCCCGGAACCCTGGTGGAACGCGGCGGGACTTGTGGGACTCGAACCTGGGTGTGATTTTGGACCAAATTCGGGACTTTTGCCCACTTTCCCAACTTTTCTTCCCAATCACAGTGCGCCTTTGCTGGGTGCGTTGTGGACATTGTAGGCACCCCGAGACCCTGGTGGAACGCGGCGGGACTTGTGGGACTCGAACCTGGGTGTGATTTTGGACCAAATTCGGGACTTTTGCCCACTTTCCCAACTTTTCTTCCCAATCACAGTGCGCCTTTGCTGGGTGCGTCGTGGACATGTCAGGCACCCCTGAACCCTGGTGGAACGCGGCGGGACTTGTGGGACTCGAACCTGGGTGTGATTTTGGACCAAATTCGGGACTTTTGCCCACTTTCCCAACTTTTCTTCCCAATCACAGTGCGCCTTTGCTGGGTGCGTTGTGGACATTGTAGGCACCCCGAGACCCTGGTGGAACGCGGCGGGACTTGTGGGACTCGAACCTGGGTGTGATTTTGGACCAAATTCGGGACTTTTGCCCACTTTCCCAACTTTTCTTCCCAATCACAGTGCGCCTTTGCTGGGTGCGTTGTGGACATTGTAGGCACCCCGGAACCCTGGTGGAACGCGGCGGGACTTGTGGGACTCGAACCTGGGTGTGATTTTGGACCAAATTCGGGACTTTTGCCCACTTTCCCAACTTTTCTTCCCAATCACAGTGCGCCTTTGCTGGGTAAGTTGTGGACATTGTAGGCACCCCGGAACCCTGGTGGAACGCGGCGGGACTTGTGGGACTCGAACCTGGGTGTGATTTTGGACCAAATTCGGGACTTTTGCCCACTTTCCCAACTTTTCTTCCCAATCACAGTGCACCTTTGCTGGGTGCGTCGTGGACATGTCAGGCACCCCGGAACCCTGGTGGAACGCGGCGGGACTTGTGGGACTCGAACCTGGGTGTGATGCCTTTGCTGGGTGCGTTGTGGACATTGTAGGCACCCCGAGACACTGGTGGAACGCGGCGGGACTTGTGGGACTCGAACCTGGGTATAATTTTGGATAAAATTCGGGACTTTTGCCCACTTTCCCAACTTTTCTTCCCAATCACAGTGCGCCTTTGCTGGGTGCGTCGTGGACATGTCAGGCACCCCGGAACCCTGGTGGAACGCGGCGGGACTTGTGGGACTCGAACCTGGGTGTGATGCCTTTGCTGGGTGCGTTGTGGACATTGTAGGCACCCCGAGACACTGGTGGAACGCGGCGGGACTTGTGGGACTCGAACCTGGGTATAATTTTGGATAAAATTCGGGACTTTTGCCCACTTTCCCAACTTTTCTTCCCAATCACAGTGCGCCTTTGCTGGGTGCGTCGTGGACATGTCAGGCACCCCGGAACCCTGGTGGAACGCGGCGGGACTTGTGGGACTCGAACCTGGGTGTGATTTTGGATCATTTCGTGGCCTTTTGCTATGCATGCCTTCTCCCCGCTAGTTTGATGTGTGCTGCTGCAAAAGTTCCAAGAGGGCGTTTTTGCCCCCCTCCAAACCCCCTCTCTTTGTTTATAGTGCATATTTTCTGCTGGATCTACTCTCTATTTACTCCAAGGAAAAAAACTAGCCGGTCGCGGCAAATTTTTACAATCGGTCGCCAAACTACGGCACGAGGGCCGAACGCGGTACGCCGGCGTCCAAGATACGGCCCGGGGATTTTTTTGATTTTTTGGGCTTTTTTTGATTTTTTTGGACATGTTGGGCATCCCAGGACTCGGGTGCGACTGCAGGACGTGTGGGGCTCTAACCTGGGTGTGGTTTTTGGTCATTTTTCCGGACTTTTGCCCACTTTTCCAACTTTTCTTCCCCACTCACAGTGCGCCTTTGCTGGGTGCGTTTTGGGCATGTGGGGGGCACCTCGGACTCGGGTGGGACGCGGCGGGACTTGTGGCACTCGTACCTGTGTGTGATTTTTGATCATTTTGTGGACTTTTCCCCAGACACTCTCCACTTGTCTACCCCACTTCCCCTGTGACTTTGCTGGGGGGGGCGTTTCCCCGCTGTCCTTTGTAGTGTAAGGGTTACTTTTCTTTTTTTTCTGTCTGAAAATAGGGCCCCAAAAGGCCTCACACTCCCCGGGAAGACCTGATGGACGCCTCGGCGTCACTGAAACAGGCCAATCTGTCTGAAAATATGGCCCACGAAAGGCCTCACATTCCCCGGGAAGACCTGATGGACGCCCCGGCGTCACCGAAATACGGCAAACTGTCTGAAAATAGGGGCTCCAAGGGTTCCCCACTCTTTCTGGCCCACAAAAGGCCTCTCATTCCCCGGGAACACCTGTAGGACTCCCCGGCGTCAAGGAAATACGCCAAACCGGCTGAAAATAGGGCCCCAAAAGAACTGGAAATAATGTCTTTAATTTGGGGGGGTGATGTCTATAATTATGGGGGTGCATTGGAGGCGGGAGTCCACTGGAGGGCTCCACAACGTCTGAAAATAGGGCCCCAAAAGGCCTGGAATTAATGTATTTAATTTGGGGGGTGCATTTGCAGCGGGAGTCCACCGGAGGGCTCCATTTCCCCACTCTTTTGTTGACATATGGCCACAAAAGGCCTCTCATTCCCCGGGAAGACCTGATGGACGCCCCGGCGTCACCGAAATAAGCCAAACTGTCTGAAAATAGGGGCTCCAAGGGTTCCCCACTCTTTCTGGCCCACAAAAGGCCTCTCATTCCCCGGGAACACCTGTAGGACTCCCCGGCGTCAAGGAAATACGCCAAACCGTCTGAAAATAGAGGCCCAAAAGAACTGGAAATAATGTGTTTAATTTGGGGGGTGATGTCTATAATTATGGGGGTGCATTGGAGGCGGGAGTCCACTGGAGGGCTCCACACCGTCTGAATATAGGGCCCCAAAAGGCCTGGAATTAATGTATTTAATTTGGGGGGTGCATTTGCAGCGGGAGTCCACCGGAGGGCTCCAATTCCCCACTCTTTTGTTGACCTATGTATGGCCCCAAAAGGCCTCTCATTCCCCGGGGAGACCTGAAGGACCCCCCCGGCGTCACCGAAATAAGCCAAACTGTCTGAAAATAGGGGCTCCAAGGGTTCCCCACTCTTTCTGGCCCACAAAAGGCCTCTCATTCCCCGGGAACACCTGTAGGACTCCCCGGCGTCAAGGAAATACGCCAAACCGGCTGAAAACAGGCCCCCAAAAGAACTGGAAATAATGTCTTTAGTTTGGGGGGTGATGTCTTTAATTTGGGGGGTGCATTGGAGGCGGGAGTCCACTGGAGGGCTCCACAACGTCTGAAAATAGGGCCCCAAAAGAACTGGAAATAATGTGTTTAATTCAGGGTGCATTTGCAGCGAGTGTCCACCAGAGGGCTCCAATTCCCCAGCTATAGTCCTGGTACTCTAAAATGATGGCACTTAGTCAAATTTCCGCCTTTTTTTGATGACTTCCAACTAGGAGAGGGACTAATTTTGAGTTCCGGACCCGGGTGGAGAACCATAGCACGTCGGCCTTCTTAAAGGGACATCCTCCTAGGCACTTAGTCAAATTTACACCTTTTTTTTGGACTTCCAGCGAGGAGAGGGACAATTTTGCGTTCCTGACCCAGGTGGAGGACCATAGCACGTCGGCCTTCTTAAAGGGACATCCTCCTAGGCACTTAGTCAAATTTACACCTTTTTTTTGGACTTCCAGCGAGGAGAGGGACAATTTTGCGTTCCTGACCCAGGTGGAGGACCATAGCACGTCGGCCTTCTTAAAGGGACATCCTCCTAGGCACTTAGTCAAATTTACACCTTTTTTTTTGGACTTCCAGCGAGGAGAGGGACTAATTTTGCTTTCCGTACCCGGGTGGAGAACCATAGCAGGTCAGCCTTCTTAAAGGGACATCCTCCTAGGCACTTAGTCAAACTTACGCCTTTTTTTTGGACTTCCAGCGAGGAGAGGGACTAATTTTGCTTTCCGTACCCGGGTGGAGAACCATAGCAGGTCAGCCTTCTTAAAGGGACATCCTCCTAGGCACTTAGTCAAATTCACGCCTTTTTTTTTGGACTTCCAGCGAGGAGAGGGACTAATTTTGCTTTCCGTACCCGGGTGGAGAACCATAGCAGGTCGGCCTTCTTAAAGGGAAATGCTCCTAGACACTTAGTCAAATTTACCAAACTTTTCTATAGAGCCCTGGTACTCTAAAATGATGACACATAGACAAAAAACCAAACTTTTCTATAGAGGCCTGGTACTCTAAAATGATGGCACTTAGTCAAATTTCCGCCTTTTTTTTGGACTTCCAGCGAGGAGAGGGACTAATTTTGCGTTCCTGACCCAGGTGGAGGACCATAGCACGTCGGCCTTCTTAAAGGGACATCCTCCTAGGCACTTAGTCAAATTTACACCTTTTTTTTGGACTTCCAGCGAGGAGAGGGACAATTTTGCGTTCCTGACCCAGGTGGAGGACCATAGCACGTCGGCCTTCTTAAAGGGACATCCTCCTAGGCACTTAGTCAAATTTACACCTTTTTTTTGGACTTCCAGCGAGGAGAGGGACAATTTTGCGTTCCTGACCCAGGTGGAGGACCATAGCACGTCGGCCTTCTTAAAGGGACATCCTCCTAGGCACTTAGTCAAATTTACACCTTTTTTTTGGACTTCCAGCGAGGAGAGGGACAATTTTGCGTTCCTGACCCAGGTGGAGGACCATAGCACGTCGGCCTTCTTAAAGGGACATCCTCCTAGGCACTTAGTCAAATTCACGCCTTTTTTTTGGACTTCCAGCGAGGAGAGGGACTAATTTGGCGTTCCAGACCCAGGTGGAGAACCATAGCAGGTCGGCCTTCTTAAAGGGACATGCCCCTAGACACTTAGTCAAATTTACGCCTGAAAATAGGGCCCCAAAAGAACTGGAAATAATGTCTTTAATTCAGGGTGCATTTGCAGCGAGTGTCCACCAGAGGGCTCCAATTCCCCCACTATAGTCCTGGTACTCTAAAATGATGGCACTTAGTCAAATTTCCGCCTTTTTTTGATGACTTCCAACTAGGAGAGGGACTAATTTTGAGTTCCGGACCCGGGTGGAGAACCATAGCACGTCGGCCTTCTTAAAGGGACATCCTCCTAGGCACTTAGTCAAATTTCCGCCTTTTTTTTGGACTTCCAGCGAGGAGAGGGACTAATTTGGCGTTCCAGACCCAGGTGGAGAACCATAGCACGTCGGCCTTCTTTAAGGGACATCCTCCTAGGCACTTAGTCAAATTTACGCCTTTTTTTTGGACTTCCAGCGAGGAGAGGGACTAATTTTGCTTTCCTGACCCGGGTGGAGAACCATAGCAGGTCGGCCTTCTTAAAGGGACATCCTCCTAGGCACTTAGTCAAATTCACGCCTTTTTTTTGGACTTCCAGCGAGGAGAGGGACAATTTTGCTTTCCTGACCCAGGTGGAGAACCATAGCACGTCGGCCTTCTTAAAGGGACATCCTCCTAGGCACTTAGTCAAATTTACGCCTTTTTTTTGGACTTCCAGCGAGGAGAGGGACTAATTTTGCTTTCCGTACCCGGGTGGAGAACCATAGCAGGTCAGCCTTCTTAAAGGGACATCCTCCTAGGCACTTAGTCAAATTTACTCCTTTTTTTTGGACTTCCAGCGAGGAGAGGGACTAATTTTGCTTTCCGTACCCGGGTGGAGAACCATAGCAGGTCAGCCTTCTTAAAGGGACATCCTCCTAGGCACTTAGTCAAATTCACGCCTTTTTTTTGGACTTCCAGCGAGGAGAGGGACTAATTTGGCGTTCCTGACCCAGGTGGAGAACCATAGCACGTCGGCCTTCTTAAAGGGAAATGCTCCTAGACACTTAGTCAAATTCACGCCTTTTTTTTTGGACTTCCAGCTAGGAGAGGGACTAATTTGGCGTTCCGTACCCAGGTAGAGAACCAAGGCACGTCGGCCTTCTTAAGGGGACATCCTCCTAGACACTTAGTCAAATTTACACCTTTTTTTTTTGGACTTCCAGCGAGGAGAGGGACTAATTATAGGGCCCCAAAAGAACTGGAAATAATGTGTTTAATTCAGGGTGCATTTGCAGCGAGTGTCCACCAGAGGGCTCCAATTCCCCAGCTATAGTCCTGGTACTCTAAAATGATGGCACTTAGTCAAATTTCCGCCTTTTTTTGATGACTTCCAACTAGGAGAGGGACTAATTTTGCTTTCCGTACCCGGGTGGAGAACCATAGCAGGTCGGCCTTCTTAAAGGGACATCCTCCTAGGCACTTAGTCAAATTTACACCTTTTTTTTTGGACTTCCAGCGAGGAGAGGGACTAATTTTGCTTTCCGTACCCGGGTGGAGAACCAAGGCACGTCGGCCTTCTTAAGGGGACATCCTCCTAGACACTTAGTCAAATTCACGCCTTTTTTTTTGGACTTCCAGCTAGGAGAGGGACTAATTTGGCGTTCTGTACCCAGGTGGAGAACCAAGGGACGTCGGCCTTCTTAAAGGGAAATGCTCCTAGACACTTAGTCAAATTTACCAAACTTTTCTATAGAGCCCTGGTACTCTAAAATGATGACACATAGACAAAAAACCAAACTTTTCTATAGAGGCCTGGTACTCTAAAATGATGACACATAGACAAAAAACCAAACTTTTCTATAGAGGCCTGGTACTCTAAAATAATGACACTTAGTCAAATTTCCGCCTTTTTTTGACTACTTCCAGCTAGGAGAGGGACTAATTTGGCGTTCCGTACCCAGGTGGAGAACCAAGGGACGTCGGCCTTCTTAAAGGGACATCCTCCTAGACACTTAGTCAAATTCACGCCTTTTTTTTTGGACTTCCAGCTAGGAGAGGGACTAATTTGGCGTTCTGTACCCAGGTGGAGAACCAAGGGACGTCGGCCTTCTTAAAGGGACATCCTCCTAGACACTTAGTCAAATTCACGCCTTTTTTTTGGACTTCCAGCTAGGAGAGGGACTAATTTGGTGTTCCGTACCCAGGTAGAGAACCAAGGCACGTCGGCCTTCTTAAGGGGACATCCTCC
>NW_027316586.1:5000-17500 GCF_033978685.3 Nerophis lumbriciformis | reverse complement strand
CAGTTCCAGGATTTCATCCATGCGGGAAAAGTTGAAAATGTGTCCGAGACAGCGCCCCCTAGGCGGACACACGCTCCGGACAGAGCCCCTGTCGCTCAAGCCCTGGAAGCCCTAAGTACCTGGGTGGAATCAGTTCCAGGATTTCATCCATGCGGGAAAAGTTGAAAATGTGTCCGGGACAGCGCCCCCTAGGCGGACACACGCTCCGGACAGAGCCCCTGTCGCTCAAGCCCTGGAAGTCCTAAGTACCTGGGTGGAATCAGTTCCAGGATTTCATTCATGCGGGAAAAGTTGAAAATGTGTCCGAGATAGCGCCCCTTAGGCGGACACAGGTGTCTGCATGAGCCCCTGTCGCTCAGAAGCTGGAAGAGCAGTTTGAAAAAGGACCGGGGTAAAGAGGGGGAAAGCACCATATATGTGTCCGGGAAGGCGCCCCTCGGGCGGACACAGGTGTCTGCATGAGCCCCTGTCGCTCAGATGCTGGAAGAGCAGTTTGAAAAAGGACCGGGGTAAAGAGGGGGGAAGCACCATATATGTGTCCGGGAAGGCGCCCCTCGGGCGGACACAGGTGTCTGCATGAGCCCCTGTCGCTCAGATGCTGGAAGATCAGTTTGAAAAAGGACCGGGGTAAAGAGGGGGGAAGCACCATATATGTGTCCGGGAAGGCGCCCCTCGGGCGGACACAGGTGTCTGCATGAGCCCCTGTCGCTCAGATGCTGGAAGATCAGTTTGAAAAAGGACCGGGGTAAAGAGGGGGGAAGCACCATATATGTGTCCGGGAAGGCGCCCCTCGGGCGGACACAGGTGTCTGCATGAGCCCCTGTCGCTCAGATGCTGGAAGATCAGTTTGAAAAAGGACCGGGGTAAAGAGGGGGGAAGCACCATATATGTGTCCGGGAAGGCGCCCCTCGGGCGGACACAGGTGTCTGCATGAGCCCCTGTCGCTCAGATGCTGGAAGATCAGTTTGAAAAAAGAACCAGAGGATAGAGGGGAAAAACACCATATTTGTGTCCGAAAATAGCTCACTTTGACTCGGACGCGTTCCCTGTGATTTCAGCCTGTCAGACATGGTGCACATAGTAACGAGATGGAGGTGTTTTGGTCGACCAGGTAAAAAACGAAAAATCGAGAGAAGGTAAAAAGTAGGTGAAAAATTAAGCCTCTCTCGTTAAGGTACTTAGAAAAAATCCCAAAAAAAAAATGAACTCCCATTGAAATGAATGGGGAAAAATTTTTTTCTCGTTTTTTTTCTAAGTACAACAACGAGAGAAGGTAAAAAATGGTTTTTTTTAGCCTCTCTCGTTAAGGTACTTAGAAAAAAACCCAGATTTTTTATTTTCTCGTTTTTTTTCTAAGTACAACAACGAGAGAAGGTAAAAACAGGTGCTTTTTAGCCTCTCTCGTTAAGGTACTTGGAAAAAATCCGAGACATGTTTGGTCTTCCCCACTGACAGTGCGCCTTTGCTGGGTAAGTTGTGGACGTGCCAGGCACCCCCGGGACACCGGTGGAACGCGGCCGGACTCGTGGTACTCCAACCCGGGCATAATTTTGGATATTTTCCGGTCCTTTTTTTCCCCACTTTCCCAACTTTTCTTCTGAATCACAGTGCGCCTTTGCTGGGTAAGTTGTGGACATGGCAGGCACCCCCGGGACACCGGTGGAACGCGGCCGGACTCGTGGTACTCCAACCCGGGCATAATTTTGGATATTTCCCGGTCCTTTTTTTCCCCACTTTCCCAACTTTTCTTCTGAATCACAGTGCGCCTTTGCTGGGTAAGTTGTGGACATGGCAGGCACCCCCGGGACACCGGTGGAACGCGGCCGGACTCGTGGTACTCCAACCCGGGCATAATTTTGGATCAAATTCGGGACTTTTGCCCACTTTCCCAACTTTTCTTCCCAATCACAGTGCGCCTTTGCTGGGTAAGTTGTGGACATGGCAGGCACCCCCGGGACACCGGTGGAACGCGGCCGGACTCGTGGTACTCCAACCCGGGCATAATTTTGGATCAAATTCGGGACTTTTGCCCACTTTCCCAACTTTTCTTCCCAATCACAGTGCGCCTTTGCTGGGTAAGTTGTGGACATGCCAGGCACCCCCGGGACACCGGTGGAACGCGGCCGGACTCGTGGTACTCCAACCCGGGCATAATTTTGGATCAAATTCGGGACTTTTGCCCACTTTCCCAACTTTTCTTCCCAATCACAGTGCGCCTTTGCTGGGTGCGTCGTGGACATGTCAGGCACCCCTGAACCCTGGTGGAACGCGGCGGGACTTGTGGGACTCGAACCTGGGTGTGATTTTGGACCAAATTCGGGACTTTTGCCCACTTTCCCAACTTTTCTTCCCAATCACAGTGCGCCTTTGCTGGGTGCGTCGTGGACATGTCAGGCACCCCTGAACCCTGGTGGAACGCGGCGGGACTTGTGGGACTCGAACCTGGGTGTGATTTTGGACCAAATTCGGGACTTTTGCCCACTTTCCCAACTTTTCTTCCCAATCACAGTGCGCCTTTGCTGGGTGCGTTGTGGACATTGTAGGCACCCCGAGACCCTGGTGGAACGCGGCGGGACTTGTGGGACTCGAACCTGGGTGTGATTTTGGACCAAATTCGGGACTTTTGCCCACTTTCCCAACTTTTCTTCCCACTCACAGTGCGCCTTTGCTGGGTGCGTTGTGGACATTGTAGGCACCCCGGAACCCTGGTGGAACGCGGCGGGACTTGTGGGACTCGAACCTGGGTGTGATTTTGGACCAAATTCGGGACTTTTGCCCACTTTCCCAACTTTTCTTCCCAATCACAGTGCGCCTTTGCTGGGTGCGTCGTGGACATGTCAGGCACCCCGGAACCCTGGTGGAACGCGGCGGGACTTGTGGGACTCGAACCTGGGTGTGATTTTGGACCAAATTCGGGACTTTTGCCCACTTTCCCAACTTTTCTTCCCAGTCACAGTGCGCCTTTGCTGGGTGCGTTGTGGACATTGTAGGCACCCCGAGACACTGGTGGAACGCGGCGGGACTTGTGGGACTCGAACCTGGGTGTGATTTTGGACCACATTCGGGACTTTTGCCCACTTTCCCAACTTTTCTTCCCAATCACAGTGCGCCTTTGCTGGGTAAGTTGTGGACATTGTAGGCACCCCGAGACACTGGTGGAACGCGGCGGGACTTGTGGGACTCGAACCTGGGTGTGATTTTGGACCAAATTCGGGACTTTTGCCCACTTTCCCAACTTTTCTTCCCAATCACAGTGCGCCTTTGCTGGGTGCGTCTTGGACATGTCAGGCACCCCGGAACACTGGTGGAACGCGGCGGGACTTGTGGGACTCGAACCTGGGTGTGATTTTGGACCAAATTCGGGACTTTTGCCCACTTTCCCAACTTTTCTTCCCAATCACAGTGCGCCTTTGCTGGGTGCGTTGTGGACATTGTAGGCACCCCGGAACCCTGGTGGAACGCGGCGGGACTTGTGGGACTCGAACCTGGGTGTGATTTTGGACCAAATTCGGGACTTTTGCCCACTTTCCCAACTTTTCTTCCCAATCACAGTGCGCCTTTGCTGGGTAAGTTGTGGACATTGTAGGCACCCCGAGACACTGGTGGAACGCGGCGGGACTAAGTTCCAAGAGGGCGTTTTTGCCCCCCCCCCTCCAAACTCCCTCTCTTTGTTTATAGTGCATATTTTCTGCTGGATCTACTCTCTATTTACTCCAAGGAAAAAAACTAGCCGGTCGCGGCAAATTTTTACAATCGGTCGCCAAACTACGGCACGAGGGCCGAACGCGGTACGCCGGCGTCCAAGATACGGCCCGGGGCTTTTTTTTGATTTTTTGGGCTTTTTTTGATTTTTTTGGACATGTTGGGCATCCCAGGACTCGGGTGCGACTGCAGGACGTGTGGGGCTCTAACCTGGGTGTGGTTTTTGGTCATTTTTCCGGACTTTTGCCCACTTTTCCAACTTTTCTTCCCCACTCACAGTGCGCCTTTGCTGGGTGCGTTTTGGGCATGTGGGGGGCACCTCGGACTCGGGTGGGACGCGGCGGGACTTGTGGCACTCGTACCTGTGTGTGATTTTTGATCATTTTGTGGACTTTTCCCCAGACACTCTCCACTTGTCTACCCCACTTCCCCTGTGACTTTGCTGGGGGGGCGTTTCCCCGCTGTCCTTTGTAGTGTAAGGGTTACTTTTCTTTTTTTTCTGTCTGAAAATAGGGCCCCAAAAGGCCTCACACTCCCCGGGAAGACCTGATGGACGCCTCGGCGTCACTGAAACAGGCCAATCTGTCTGAAAATATGGCCCACGAAAGGCCTCACATTCCCCGGGAAGACCTGACGGACGCCCCGGCGTCACCGAAATACGGCAAACTGTCTGAAAATAGGGGCTCCAAGTGTTCCCCACTATTTCTGGCCCACAAAAGGCCTCTCATTCCCCGGGAACACCTGTAGGACTCCCCGGCGTCAAGGAAATACGCCAAACCGTCTGAAAATAGGGGCCCAAAAGAACTGGAAATAATGTGTTTAATTTGGGGGGTGATGTCTATAATTATGGGGGTGCATTGGAGGCGGGAGTCCACTGGAGGGCTCCACACCGTCTGAATATAGGGCCCCAAAAGGCCTGGAATTAATGTATTTAATTTGGGGGGTGCATTTGCAGCGGGAGTCCACCGGAGGGCTCCAATTCCCCACTCTTTTGTTGACCTATGTATGGCCCCAAAAGGCCTCTCATTCCCCGGGGAGACCTGAAGGACCCCCCCGGCGTCACCGAAATAAGCCAAACTGTCTGAAAATAGGGGCTCCAAGGGTTCCCCACTCTTTCTGGCCCACAAAAGGCCTCTCATTCCCCGGGAACACCTGTAGGACTCCCCGGCGTCAAGGAAATACGCCAAACCGGCTGAAAACAGGCCCCCAAAAGAACTGGAAATAATGTCTTTAGTTTGGGGGGTGATGTCTTTAATTTGGGGGGTGCATTGGAGGCGGGAGTCCACTGGAGGGCTCCACAACGTCTGAAAATAGGGCCCCAAAAGAACTGGAAATAATGTGTTTAATTCAGGGTGCATTTGCAGCGAGTGTCCACCAGAGGGCTCCAATTCCCCAGCTATAGTCCTGGTACTCTAAAATGATGGCACTTAGTCAAATTTCCGCCTTTTTTTGATGACTTCCAACTAGGAGAGGGACTAATTTTGAGTTCCGGACCCGGGTGGAGAACCATAGCACGTCGGCCTTCTTAAAGGGACATCCTCCTAGGCACTTAGTCAAATTTACACCTTTTTTTTGGACTTCCAGCGAGGAGAGGGACAATTTTGCGTTCCTGACCCAGGTGGAGGACCATAGCACGTCGGCCTTCTTAAAGGGACATCCTCCTAGGCACTTAGTCAAATTTACACCTTTTTTTTGGACTTCCAGCGAGGAGAGGGACAATTTTGCGTTCCTGACCCAGGTGGAGGACCATAGCACGTCGGCCTTCTTAAAGGGACATCCTCCTAGGCACTTAGTCAAATTTACACCTTTTTTTTGGACTTCCAGCGAGGAGAGGGACAATTTTGCGTTCCTGACCCAGGTGGAGGACCATAGCACGTCGGCCTTCTTAAAGGGACATCCTCCTAGGCACTTAGTCAAATTTACACCTTTTTTTTTGGACTTCCAGCGAGGAGAGGGACTAATTTTGCTTTCCGTACCCGGGTGGAGAACCATAGCAGGTCAGCCTTCTTAAAGGGACATCCTCCTAGGCACTTAGTCAAACTTACGCCTTTTTTTTGGACTTCCAGCGAGGAGAGGGACTAATTTTGCTTTCCGTACCCGGGTGGAGAACCATAGCAGGTCAGCCTTCTTAAAGGGACATCCTCCTAGGCACTTAGTCAAATTCACGCCTTTTTTTTTGGACTTCCAGCGAGGAGAGGGACTAATTTTGCTTTCCGTACCCGGGTGGAGAACCATAGCAGGTCGGCCTTCTTAAAGGGAAATGCTCCTAGACACTTAGTCAAATTTACCAAACTTTTCTATAGAGCCCTGGTACTCTAAAATGATGACACATAGACAAAAAACCAAACTTTTCTATAGAGGCCTGGTACTCTAAAATGATGGCACTTAGTCAAATTTCCGCCTTTTTTTTGGACTTCCAGCGAGGAGAGGGACTAATTTTGCGTTCCTGACCCAGGTGGAGGACCATAGCACGTCGGCCTTCTTAAAGGGACATCCTCCTAGGCACTTAGTCAAATTTACACCTTTTTTTTGGACTTCCAGCGAGGAGAGGGACAATTTTGCGTTCCTGACCCAGGTGGAGGACCATAGCACGTCGGCCTTCTTAAAGGGACATCCTCCTAGGCACTTAGTCAAATTTACACCTTTTTTTTGGACTTCCAGCGAGGAGAGGGACAATTTTGCGTTCCTGACCCAGGTGGAGGACCATAGCACGTCGGCCTTCTTAAAGGGACATCCTCCTAGGCACTTAGTCAAATTTACACCTTTTTTTTGGACTTCCAGCGAGGAGAGGGACAATTTTGCGTTCCTGACCCAGGTGGAGGACCATAGCACGTCGGCCTTCTTAAAGGGACATCCTCCTAGGCACTTAGTCAAATTCACGCCTTTTTTTTGGACTTCCAGCGAGGAGAGGGACTAATTTGGCGTTCCAGACCCAGGTGGAGAACCATAGCAGGTCGGCCTTCTTAAAGGGACATGCCCCTAGACACTTAGTCAAATTTACGCCTGAAAATAGGGCCCCAAAAGAACTGGAAATAATGTCTTTAATTCAGGGTGCATTTGCAGCGAGTGTCCACCAGAGGGCTCCAATTCCCCCACTATAGTCCTGGTACTCTAAAATGATGGCACTTAGTCAAATTTCCGCCTTTTTTTGATGACTTCCAACTAGGAGAGGGACTAATTTTGAGTTCCGGACCCGGGTGGAGAACCATAGCACGTCGGCCTTCTTAAAGGGACATCCTCCTAGGCACTTAGTCAAATTTCCGCCTTTTTTTTGGACTTCCAGCGAGGAGAGGGACTAATTTGGCGTTCCAGACCCAGGTGGAGAACCATAGCACGTCGGCCTTCTTTAAGGGACATCCTCCTAGGCACTTAGTCAAATTTACGCCTTTTTTTTGGACTTCCAGCGAGGAGAGGGACTAATTTTGCTTTCCTGACCCGGGTGGAGAACCATAGCAGGTCGGCCTTCTTAAAGGGACATCCTCCTAGGCACTTAGTCAAATTCACGCCTTTTTTTTGGACTTCCAGCGAGGAGAGGGACAATTTTGCTTTCCTGACCCAGGTGGAGAACCATAGCACGTCGGCCTTCTTAAAGGGACATCCTCCTAGGCACTTAGTCAAATTTACGCCTTTTTTTTGGACTTCCAGCGAGGAGAGGGACTAATTTTGCTTTCCGTACCCGGGTGGAGAACCATAGCAGGTCAGCCTTCTTAAAGGGACATCCTCCTAGGCACTTAGTCAAATTTACTCCTTTTTTTTGGACTTCCAGCGAGGAGAGGGACTAATTTTGCTTTCCGTACCCGGGTGGAGAACCATAGCAGGTCAGCCTTCTTAAAGGGACATCCTCCTAGGCACTTAGTCAAATTCACGCCTTTTTTTTGGACTTCCAGCGAGGAGAGGGACTAATTTGGCGTTCCTGACCCAGGTGGAGAACCATAGCACGTCGGCCTTCTTAAAGGGAAATGCTCCTAGACACTTAGTCAAATTCACGCCTTTTTTTTTGGACTTCCAGCTAGGAGAGGGACTAATTATAGGGCCCCAAAAGAACTGGAAATAATGTGTTTAATTCAGGGTGCATTTGCAGCGAGTGTCCACCAGAGGGCTCCAATTCCCCAGCTATAGTCCTGGTACTCTAAAATGATGGCACTTAGTCAAATTTCCGCCTTTTTTTGATGACTTCCAACTAGGAGAGGGACTAATTTTGCTTTCCGTACCCGGGTGGAGAACCATAGCAGGTCGGCCTTCTTAAAGGGACATCCTCCTAGGCACTTAGTCAAATTTACACCTTTTTTTTTGGACTTCCAGCGAGGAGAGGGACTAATTTTGCTTTCCGTACCCGGGTGGAGAACCATAGCAGGTCAGCCTTCTTAAAGGGACATCCTCCTAGGCACTTAGTCAAATTCACGCCTTTTTTTTGGACTTCCAGCGAGGAGAGGGACAATTTTGCTTTCCTGACCCAGGTGGAGGACCATAGCACGTCGGCCTTCTTAAAGGGACATCCTCCTAGGCACTTAGTCAAATTTACACCTTTTTTTTTGGACTTCCAGCGAGGAGAGGGACTAATTTTGCTTTCCGTACCCGGGTGGAGAACCATAGCAGGTCAGCCTTCTTAAAGGGACATCCTCCTAGGCACTTAGTCAAATTTACTCCTTTTTTTTGGACTTCCAGCGAGGAGAGGGACTAATTTTGCTTTCCGTACCCAAGTGGAGAACCATAGCAGGTCAGCCTTCTTAAAGGGACATCCTCCTAGGCACTTAGTCAAATTTACGCCTTTTTTTTGGACTTCCAGCGAGGAGAGGGACAATTTTGCTTTCCGTACCCAGGTAGAGAACCAAGGCACGTCGGCCTTCTTAAGGGGACATCCTCCTAGACACTTAGTCAAATTCACGCCTTTTTTTTTGGACTTCCAGCGAGGAGAGGGACTAATTTTGCTTTCCGTACCCGGGTGGAGAACCATAGCAGGTCAGCCTTCTTAAAGGGACATCCTCCTAGGCACTTAGTCAAATTCACGCCTTTTTTTTGGACTTCCAGCGAGGAGAGGGACAATTTTGCGTTCCTGACCCAGGTGGAGGACCATAGCACGTCGGCCTTCTTAAAGGGACATCCTCCTAGGCACTTAGTCAAATTTACACCTTTTTTTTGGACTTCCAGCGAGGAGAGGGACTAATTTTGCTTTCCGTACCCGGGTGGAGAACCATAGCACGTCGGCCTTCTTAAAGGGAAATGCTCCTAGACACTTAGTCAAATTCACGCCTTTTTTTTGGACTTCCAGCTAGGAGAGGGACTAATTTGGCGTTCCGTACCCAGGTGGAGAACCATAGCAGGTCGGCCTTCTTAAAGGGAAATGCTCCTAGACACTTAGTCAAATTTACGCCTGAAAATAGGGCCCCAAAAGAACTGGAAATAATGTCTTTAATTCAGGGTGCATTTGCAGCGAGTGTCCACCAGAGGGCTCCAATTCCCCCACTATAGTCCTGGTACTCTAAAATGATGGCACTTAGTCAAATTCACGCCTTTTTTTTGGACTTCCAGCGAGGAGAGGGACAATTTTGCGTTCCTGACCCAGGTGGAGGACCATAGCACGTCGGCCTTCTTAAAGGGACATCCTCCTAGGCACTTAGTCAAATTTCCGCCTTTTTTTTGGACTTCCAGCGAGGAGAGGGACTAATTTGGCGTTCCAGACCCAGGTGGAGAACCATAGCACGTCGGCCTTCTTAAAGGGACATCCTCCTAGGCACTTAGTCAAATTTACGACTTTTTTTTGGACTTCCAGCGAGGAGAGGGACAATTTTGCTTTCCTGACCCAGGTGGAGAACCATAGCACGTCGGCCTTCTTAAAGGGACATCCTCCTAGGCACTTAGTCAAATTCACGCCTTTTTTTTGGACTTCCAGCGAGGAGAGGGACTAATTTGGCGTTCCAGACCCAGGTGGAGAACCATAGCACGTCGGCCTTCTTAAAGGGACATCCTCCTAGGCACTTAGTCAAATTTACACCTTTTTTTTTGGACTTCCAGCGAGGAGAGGGACAATTTTGCTTTCCTGACCCAGGTGGAGAACCATAGCACGTCGGCCTTCTTAAAGGGACATCCTCCTAGGCACTTAGTCAAATTCACGCCTTTTTTTTGGACTTCCAGCGAGGAGAGGGACTAATTTGGCGTTCCAGACCCAGGTGGAGAACCATAGCACGTCGGCCTTCTTAAAGGGACATCCTCCTAGGCACTTAGTCAAATTCACGCCTTTTTTTTGGACTTCCAGCGAGGAGAGGGACAATTTTGCTTTCCTGACCCAGGTGGAGAACCATAGCACGTCGGCCTTCTTAAAGGGACATCCTCCTAGGCACTTAGTCAAATTCACGCCTTTTTTTTGGACTTCCAGCGAGGAGAGGGACAATTTTGCTTTCCTGACCCAGGTGGAGAACCATAGCACGTCGGCCTTCTTAAAGGGAAATGCTCCTAGGCACTTAGTCAAATTCACGCCTTTTTTTTGGACTTCCAGCGAGGAGAGGGACAATTTTGCTTTCCTGACCCAGGTGGAGAACCATAGCACGTCGGCCTTCTTAAAGGGAAATGCTCCTAGGCACTTAGTCAAATTCACGCCTTTTTTTTGGACTTCCAGCGAGGAGAGGGACAATTTTGCTTTCCTGACCCAGGTGGAGAACCATAGCACGTCGGCCTTCTTAAAGGGAAATGCTCCTAGGCACTTAGTCAAATTCACGCCTTTTTTTTTGGACTTCCAGCGAGGAGAGGGACTAATTTGGCGTTCCAGACCCAGGTGGAGAACCATAGCACGTCGGCCTTCTTAAAGGGACATGCCCCTAGACACTTAGTCAAATTTACGCCTGAAAATAGGGCCCCAAAAGAACTGGAAATAATGTCTTTAATTCAGGGTGCATTTGCAGCGAGTGTCCACCAGAGGGCTCCAATTCCCCCACTATAGTCCTGGTACTCTAAAATGATGGCACTTAGTCAAATTTCCGCCTTTTTTTGATGACTTCCAACTAGGAGAGGGACTAATTTTGAGTTCCGGACCCGGGTGGAGAACCATAGCACGTCGGCCTTCTTAAAGGGACATCCTCCCAGGCACTTAGTCAAATTTCCGCCTTTTTTTGGACTTCCAGCGAGGAGAGGGACTAATTTGGCGTTCCAGACCCAGGTGGAGAACCATAGCACGTAGGCCTTCTTAAAGGGAAATGCTCCTAGGCACTTAGTCAAATTCACGCCTTTTTTTTGGACTTCCAGCGAGGAGAGGGACAATTTTGCTTTCCTGACCCAGGTGGAGAACCATAGCACGTCGGCCTTCTTAAAGGGACATCCTCCTAGGCACTTAGTCAAATTCACGCCTTTTTTTGGACTTCCAGCGAGGAGAGGGACTAATTTGGCGTTCCAGACCCAGGTGGAGAACCATAGCACGTCGGCCTTCTTTAAGGGACATCCTCCTAGGCACTTAGTCAAATTTACGCCTTTTTTTTGGACTTCCAGCGAGGAGAGGGACAATTTTGCTTTCCTGACCCAGGTGGAGAACCATAGCACGTCGGCCTTCTTAAAGGGAAATGCTCCTAGGCACTTAGTCAAATTCACGCCTTTTTTTTGGACTTCCAGCGAGGAGAGGGACAATTTTGCTTTCCTGACCCAGGTGGAGAACCATAGCACGTCGGCCTTCTTAAAGGGACATCCTCCTAGGCACTTAGTCAAATTCACGCCTTTTTTTGGACTTCCAGCGAGGAGAGGGACAATTTTGCTTTCCTGACCCAGGTGGAGAACCATAGCAGGTCGGCCTTCTTAAAGGGAAATGCTCCTAGACACTTAGTCAAATTTACCAAACTTTTCTATAGAGGCCTGGTACTCTAAAATGATGACACATAGACAAAAAACCAAACTTTTCTATAGAGGCCTGGTACTCTAAAATGATGACACATAGACAAAAAACCAAACTTTTCTATAGAGGCCTGGTACTCTAAAATAATGACACTTAGTCAAATTTCCGCCTTTTTTTGACTACTTCCAGCTAGGAGAGGGACTAATTTGGCGTTCCGTACCCAGGTGGAGAACCATAGCACGTCGGCCTTCTTAAAGGGAAATGCTCCTAGACACTTAGTCAAATTCACGCCTTTTTTTTGGACTTCCAGCTAGGAGAGGGACTAATTTGGCGTTCCGTACCCAGGTGGAGCACCATAGCACGTCGGCCTTCTTAAAGGGAAATGCTCCTAGACACTTAGTCAAATTCACGCCTTTTTTTTGGACTTCCAGCTAGGAGAGGGACTAATTTGGCGTTCCGTACCCAGGTGGAGAACCATAGCACGTCGGCCTTCTGAAAGGGAAATGCTCCTAGACACTTAGTCAAATTCACGCCTTTTTTTTGGACTTCCAGCTAGGAGAGGGACTAATTTGGTGTTCCGTACCCAGGTAGAGAACCAAGGCACGTCGGCCTTCTTAAGGGGACATCCTCCTAGACACTTAGTCAAATTCACGCCTTTTTTTTTGGACTTCCAGCTAGGAGAGGGACTAATTTGGCGTTCTGTACCCAGGTGGAGAACCAAGGGACGTCGGCCTTCTTAAAGGGAAATGCTCCTAGACACTTAGTCAAATTTACCAAACTTTTCTATAGAGCCCTGGTACTCTAAAATGATGACACATAGACAAAAAACCAAACTTTTCTATAGAGGCCTGGTACTCTAAAATGATGACACATAGACAAAAAACCAAACTTTTCTATAGAGGCCTGGTACTCTAAAATAATGACACTTAGTCAAATTTCCGCCTTTTTTTGACTACTTCCAGCTAGGAGAGGGACTAATTTGGCG
>NW_027316585.1:435000-452500 GCF_033978685.3 Nerophis lumbriciformis | reverse complement strand
AAAAAAAGGCGTGAATTTGACTAAGTGCCTAGGAGGATGTCCCTTTAAGAAGGCCGACGTGCTATGGTTCTCCACCTGGGTCAGGAAAGCAAAATTGTCCCTCTCCTCGCTGGAAGTCCAAAAAAAAAAGGTGTAAATTTGACTAAGTGTCTAGGAGCATTTCCCTTTAAGAAGGCCGACGTGCTATGGTTCTCCACCTGGGTCAGGAAAGCAAAATTGTCCCTCTCCTCGCTGGAAGTCCAAAAAAAAAAGGTGTAAATTTGACTAAGTGTCTAGGAGCATTTCCCTTTAAGAAGGCCGACCTGCTATGGTTCTCCACCTGGGTCAGGAACGCCAAATTGTCCCTCTCCTCGCTGGAAGTCCAAAAAAAGGCGTGAATTTGACTAAGTGCCTAGGAGCATTTCCCTTTAAGAAGGCCGACGTGCTATGGTTCTCCACCCGGGTACGGAAAGCAAAATTAGTCCCTCTCCTCGCTGGAAGTCCAAAAAAAAGGCGTAAATTTGACTAAGTGCCTAGGAGGATGTCCCTTTAAGAAGGCTGACCTGCTATGGTTCTCCACCCGGGTGCGGAAAGCAAAATTAGTCCCTCTCCTCGCTGGAAGTCCAAAAAAAAGGCGTGAATTTGACTAAGTGCCTAGGAGGATGTCCCTTTAAGAAGGCCGACGTGCTATGGTTCTCCACCTGGGTCAGGAAAGCAAAATTGTCCCTCTCCTCGCTGGAAGTCCAAAAAAAAAAGGTGTAAATTTGACTAAGTGTCTAGGAGCATTTCCCTTTAAGAAGGCCGACGTGCTATGGTTCTCCACCTGGGTCAGGAAAGCAAAATTGTCCCTCTCCTCGCTGGAAGTCCAAAAAAAAAAGGTGTAAATTTGACTAAGTGTCTAGGAGCATTTCCCTTTAAGAAGGCCGACCTGCTATGGTTCTCCACCTGGGTCAGGAACGCCAAATTGTCCCTCTCCTCGCTGGAAGTCCAAAAAAAGGCGTGAATTTGACTAAGTGCCTAGGAGCATTTCCCTTTAAGAAGGCCGACGTGCTATGGTTCTCCACCCGGGTACGGAAAGCAAAATTAGTCCCTCTCCTCGCTGGAAGTCCAAAAAAAAGGCGTAAATTTGACTAAGTGCCTAGGAGGATGTCCCTTTAAGAAGGCTGACCTGCTATGGTTCTCCACCCGGGTGCGGAAAGCAAAATTAGTCCCTCTCCTCGCTGGAAGTCCAAAAAAAAGGCGTGAATTTGACTAAGTGCCTAGGAGGATGTCCCTTTAAGAAGGCTGACCTGCTATGGTTCTCCACCCGGGTGCGGAAAGCAAAATTAGTCCCTCTCCTCGCTGGAAGTCCATAAAAAAGGCGTAAATTTGACTAAGTGCCTAGGAGGATGTCCCTTAAAGAAGGCCGACGTGCTATGGTTCTCCACCTGGGTCAGGAAAGCAAAATTGTCCCTCTCCTCGCTGGAAGTCCAAAAAAAAGGCGTAAATTTGACTAAGTGCCTAGGAGGATGTCCCCTTAAGAAGGCCGACGTCCCTTGGTTCTCCACCTGGGTACAGAACGCCAAATTAGTCCCTCTCCTAGCTGGAAGTCCAAAAAAAAGGCGGAAATTTGACTAAGTGCCATCATTTTAGAGTACCAGGACTATAGTGGGGGAATTGGAGCCCTCTGGTGGACACTCGCCGCAAATGCACCCTGAATTAAATACATTATTTCCAGTTCTTTTGGGGCCCTATTTTCAGGCGTAAATTTGACTAAGTGTCTAGGGGCATGTCCCTTTAAGAAGGCCGACCTGCTATGGTTCTCCACCTGGGTCTGGAACGCAAAATTAGTCCCTCTCCTAGCTGGAAGTCCAAAAAAAAAGGCGTGAATTTGACTAAGTGTCTAGGAGGATGTCCCCTTAAGAAGGCCGACGTGCCTTGGTTCTCTACCTGGGTACGGGACGCCATATTAGTCCCTCTCCTCGCTGGAAGTCCAAAAAAAAGGCGTGAATTTGACTAAGTGTCTAGGAGCATTTCCCTTTAAGAAGGCCGGCCTGCTATGGTTCTCCACCTGGGTCCGGAAAGCAAAATTAGTCCCTCTCCTCGCTGGAAGTCCAAAAAAAAGGCGTGAATTTGACTAAGTGCCTAGGAGGATGTCCCTTTAAGAAGGCCGACGTGCTATGGTCCTCCACCTGGGTCAGGAACGCAAAATTGTCCCTCTCCTCGCTGGAAGTCCAAAAAAAAGGCGTGAATTTGACTAAGTGCCTAGGAGGATGTCCCTTTAAGAAGGCCGACGTGCTATGGTTCGCCACCTGGGTCAGGAAAGCAAAATTGTCCCTCTCCTCGCTGGAAGTCCAAAAAAAAAAGGTGTAAATTTGACTAAGTGTCTAGGAGCATTTCCCTTTAAGAAGGCCGACCTGCTATGGTTCTCCACCTGGGTCAGGAACGCCAAATTGTCCCTCTCCTCGCTGGAAGTCCAAAAAAAAGGCGTGAATTTGACTAAGTGCCTAGGAGCATTTCCCTTTAAGAAGGCCGACGTGCTATGGTTCTCCACCCGGGTACGGAAAGCAAAATTAGTCCCTCTCCTCGCTGGAAGTCCAAAAAAAAGGCGTAAATTTGACTAAGTGCCTAGGAGCATTTCCCTTTAAGAAGGCCGACGTGCTATGGTTCTCCACCCGGGTACGGAAAGCAAAATTAGTCCCTCTCCTCGCTGGAAGTCCAAAAAAAAGGCGTAAATTTGACTAAGTGCCTAGGAGGATGTCCCTTTAAGAAGGCTGACCTGCTATGGTTCTCCACCCGGGTGCGGAAAGCAAAATTAGTCCCTCTCCTCGCTGGAAGTCCAAAAAAAAGGCGGAAATTTGACTAAGTGCCTAGGAGGATGTCCCTTTAAGAAGGCTGACCTGCTATGGTTCTCCACCCGGGTACGGAAAGCAAAATTAGTCCCTCTCCTAGCTGGAAGTCCAAAAAAAAAGGCGTGAATTTGACTAAGTGTCTAGGAGGATGTCCCCTTAAGAAGGCCGACGTGCCTTGGTTCTCTACCTGGGTACGGAACGCCAAATTAGTCCCTCTCCTCGCTGGAAGTCCAAAAAAAAAGGTGTAAATTTGACTAAGTGCCTAGGAGCATTTCCCTTTAAGAAGGCCGACCTGCTATGGTTCTCCACCTGGGTCAGGAACGCCAAATTGTCCCTCTCCTCGCTGGAAGTCCAAAAAAAAGGCGTGAATTTGACTAAGTGCCTAGGAGGATGTCCCTTTAAGAAGGCCGACGTGCTATGGTTCTCCACCTGGGTCAGGAAAGCAAAATTGTCCCTCTCCTCGCTGGAAGTCCAAAAAAAAAAGGTGTAAATTTGACTAAGTGTCTAGGAGCATTTCCCTTTAAGAAGGCCGACCTGCTATGGTTCTCCACCTGGGTCAGGAACGCCAAATTGTCCCTCTCCTCGCTGGAAGTCCAAAAAAAAGGCGTGAATTTGACTAAGTGCCTAGGAGCATTTCCCTTTAAGAAGGCCGACGTGCTATGGTTCTCCACCCGGGTACGGAAAGCAAAATTAGTCCCTCTCCTCGCTGGAAGTCCAAAAAAAAGGCGTAAATTTGACTAAGTGCCTAGGAGCATTTCCCTTTAAGAAGGCCGACGTGCTATGGTTCTCCACCTGGGTCAGGAAAGCAAAATTGTCCCTCTCCTCGCTGGAAGTCCAAAAAAAAGGCGTAAATTTGACTAAGTGCCTAGGAGGATGTCCCTTAAAGAAGGCCGACGTGCTATGGTTCTCCACCCGGGTACGGAAAGCAAAATTAGTCCCTCTCCTCGCTGGAAGTCCAAAAAAAAGGCGTAAATTTGACTAAGTGCCTAGGAGGATGTCCCTTTAAGAAGGCCGACCTGCTATGGTTCTCCACCTGGGTCCGGAAAGCAAAATTAGTCCCTCTCCTCGCTGGAAGTCCAAAAAAAAATGTCGTAAATTTGACTAAGTGCCTAGGAGGATGTCCCTTTAAGAAGGCCGACCTGCTATGGTTCTCCACCTGGGTCAGGAACGCAAAATTGTCCCTCTCCTCGCTGGAAGTCCAAAAAAAAGGCGTGAATTTGACTAAGTGTCTAGGAGCATTTCCCTTTAAGAAGGCCGACCTGCTATGGTTCTCCACCTGGGTCAGGAAAGCAAAATTGTCCCTCTCCTCGCTGGAAGTCCAAAAAAAAGGCGTAAATTTGACTAAGTGCCTAGGAGGATGTCCCTTTAAGAAGGCTGACCTGCTATGGTTCTCCACCCGGGTACGGAAAGCAAAATTAGTCCCTCTCCTCGCTGGAAGTCCAAAAAAAAGGCGTAAATTTGACTAAGTGCCTAGGAGGATGTCCCTTTAAGAAGGCTGACCTGCTATGGTTCTCCACCCGGGTACGGAAAGCAAAATTAGTCCCTCTCCTCGCTGGAAGTCCAAAAAAAAGGCGTAAATTTGACTAAGTGCCTAGGAGGATGTCCCTTTAAGAAGGCTGACCTGCTATGGTTTTCCACCCGGGTACGGAAAGCAAAATTAGTCCCTCTCCTCGCTGGAAGTCCAAAAAAAAGGTGTAAATTTGACTAAGTGCCTAGGAGGATGTCCCTTTAAGAAGGCTGACCTGCTATGGTTCTCCACCCGGGTGCGGAAAGCAAAATTAGTCCCTCTCCTCGCTGGAAGTCCAAAAAAAAGGCGGAAATTTGACTAAGTGCCTAGGAGGATGTCCCTTTAAGAAGGCTGACCTGCTATGGTTCTCCACCCGGGTACGGAAAGCAAAATTAGTCCCTCTCCTCGCTGGAAGTCCAAAAAAAAGGCGTAAATTTGACTAAGTGCCTAGGAGCATTTCCCTTTAAGAAGGCCGACCTGCTATGGTTCTCCACCCGGGTCCGGAACTCAAAATTAGTCCCTCTCCTAGTTGGAAGTCATCAAAAAAAGGCGGAAATTTGACTAAGTGCCATCATTTTAGAGTACCAGGACTATAGCTGGGGAATTGGAGCCCTCTGGTGGACACTCGCTGCAAATGCACCCTGAATTAAACACATTATTTCCAGTTCTTTTGGTGTTCCCGGGGAATGAGAGGCCTTTTGTGGGCCAGAAAGAGTGGGGGACCCTTGGAGCCCCTATTTTCAGACAGTTTGGCTTATTTCGGTGACGCCGGGGCGTCCATCAGGTCTTCCCGGGGAATGAGAGGCCTTTTGTGGCCATATGTCAACAAAAGAGTGGGGAAATGGAGCCCTCCGGTGGACTCCCGCTGCAAATGCACCCCCCAAATTAAATACATTAATTCCAGGCCTTTTGGGGCCCTATATTCAGACGGTGTGTAGCCCTCCAGTGGACTCCCGCCTCCAACGCACCCCCCAAATTAAAGACATCACCCCCCAAATTAAAGGCATCATTTCCAGTTCTTTTGGGGCCCTATTTTCAGACAGTTTGGCGGATTTCCTTGACGCCGGGGAGTCCTACAGGTGTTCCCGGGGAATGAGAGGCCTTTTGTGGGCCAGAAAGAGTGGGGAACCCTTGGAGCCCCTATTTTCAGACAGTTTGGCTTATTTCGGTGACGCCGGGGCGTCCATCAGGTCTTCCCGGGGAATGAGAGGCCTTTTGTGGCCATATGTCAACAAAAGAGTGGGGAAATGGAGCCCTCCGGTGGACTCCCGCTGCAAATGCACCCCCCAAATTAAAGACATTAATTCCAGGCCTTTTGGGGCCCTATATTCAGACGGTGTGGAGCCCTCCAGTGGACTCCCGCCTCCAATGCACCCCCCAAATTAAAGACATCACCCCCCAAATTAAAGGCATCATTTCCAGTTCTTTTGGGGCCCTATTTTCAGACAGTTTGGCGTATTTCCTTGACGCCGGGGAGTCCTACAGGTGTTCCCGGGGAATGAGAGGCCTTTTGTGGGCCAGAAAGAGTGGGGAACCCTTGGAGCCCCTATTTTCAGACAGTTTGGCTTATTTCGGTGACGCCGGGGGGGTCCTTCAGGTCTCCCCGGGGAATGAGAGGCCTTTTGGGGCCATACATAGGTCAACAAAAGAGTGGGGAATTGGAGCCCTCCGGTGGACTCCCGCTGCAAATGCACCCCCCAAATTAAATACATTAATTCCAGGCCTTTTGGGGCCCTATATTCAGACGGTGTGGAGCCCTCCAGTGGACTCCCGCCTCCAATGCACCCCCATAATTATAGACATCACCCCCCAAATTAAACACATTATTTCCAGTTCTTTTGGGCCCCTATTTTCAGACGGTTTGGCGTATTTCCTTGACGCCGGGGAGTCCTACAGGTGTTCCCGGGGAATGAGAGGCCTTTTGTGGGCCAGAAATAGTGGGGAACACTTGGAGCCCCTATTTTCAGACAGTTTGCCGTATTTCGGTGACGCCGGGGCGTCCGTCAGGTCTTCCCGGGGAATGTGAGGCCTTTCGTGGGCCATATTTTCAGACAGATTGGCCTGTTTCAGTGACGCCGAGGCGTCCATCAGGTCTTCCCGGGGAGTGTGAGGCCTTTTGGGGCCCTATTTTCAGACAGAAAAAAAAGAAAAGTAACCCTTACACTACAAAGGACAGCGGGGAAACGCCCCCCCAGCAAAGTCACAGGGGAAGTGGGGTAGACAAGTGGAGAGTGTCTGGGGAAAAGTCCACAAAATGATCAAAAATCACACCCAGGTACGAGTGCCACAAGTCCCGCCGCGTCCCACCCGAGTCCGAGGTGCCCCCCACATGCCCAAAACGCACCCAGCAAAGGCGCACTGTGATTGGGAAGAAAATTTGGAAAAGTGGGCAAAAGTCCGGAAAAATGACCAAAAACCACACCCAGGTTAGAGCCCCACACGTCCTGCAGTCGCACCCGAGTCCTGGGATGCCCAACATGTCCAAAAAAATCAAAAAAAGCCCAAAAAATCAAAAAAATCCCCGGGCCGTATCTTGGACGCCGGCGTACCGCGTTCGGCCCTCGTGCCGTAGTTTGGCGACCGATTGTAAAAATTTGCCGCGACCGGCTAGTTTTTTTCCTTGGAGTAAATAGAGAGTAGATCCAGCAGAAAATATGCACTATAAACAAAGAGAGGGAGTTTGGAGGGGGGCAAAAACGCCCTCTTGGAACTTTTGCAGCAGCACACATCAAACTAGCGGGGAGAAGGCATGCATAGCAAAAGTCCACGAAATGATCAAAAATCCAGGCGCACTGTGATTGGGGAGAAAAGTTGGGAAAGTGGGCAAAAGTCCCGAATTTGGTCCAAAATCACACCCAGGTTCGAGTCCCACAAGTCCCGCCGCGTTCCACCAGGGTTCCGGGGTGCCTACAATGTCCACAACGCACCCAGCAAAGGCGCACTGTGAGTGGGCAAGAAAAGTTGGGAAAGTGGGCAAAAGTCCCGAATTTGGTCCAAAATCACACCCAGGTTCGAGTCCCACAAGTCCCGCCGCGTTCCACCAGGGTTCCGGGGTGCCTACAATGTCCACGACGCACCCAGCAAAGGCGCACTGTGATTGGGAAGAAAAGTTGGGAAAGTGGGCAAAAGTCCCGAATTTGGTCCAAAATCACACCCAGGTTCGAGTCCCACAAGTCCCGCCGCGTTCCACCAGGGTTCCAGGGTGCCTGACATGTCCACGACGCACCCAGCAAAGGCGCACTGTGATTGGGAAGAAAAGTTGGGAAAGTGGGCAAAAGTCCCGAATTTGGTCCAAAATCACACCCAGGTTCGAGTCCCACAAGTCCCGCCGCGTTCCACCAGGGTTCCGGGGTGCCTACAATGTCCACAACTTACCCAGCAAAGGTGCACTGTGATTGGGAAGAAAAGTTGGGAAAGTGGGCAAAAGTCCCGAATTTGGTCCAAAATCACACCCAGGTTCGAGTCCCACAAGTCCCGCCGCGTTCCACCAGGGTTCCGGGGTGCCTACAATGTCCACAACGCACCCAGCAAAGGCGCACTGTGAGTGGGGAGAAAAGTTGGGAAAGTGGGCAAAAGTCCCGAATTTGGTCCAAAATCACACCCAGGTTCGAGTCCCACAAGTCCCGCCGCGTTCCACCAGGGTTCCGGGGTGCCTACAATGTCCACAACTTACCCAGCAAAGGCGCACTGTGATTGGGAAGAAAAGTTGGGAAAGTGGGCAAAAGTCCCGAATGTGGTCCAAAATCACACCCAGGTTCGAGTCCCACAAGTCCCGCCGCGTTCCACCAGGGTTCCGGGGTGCCTGACATGTCCACGACGCACCCAGCAAAGGCGCACTGTGATTGGGAAGAAAAGTTGGGAAAGTGGGCAAAAGTCCCGAATTTGGTCCAAAATCACACCCAGGTTCGAGTCCCACAAGTCCCGCCGCGTTCCACCAGGGTTCCGGGGTGCCTACAATGTCCACAACGCACCCAGCAAAGGCGCACTGTGATTGGGAAGAAAAGTTGGGAAAGTGGGCAAAAGTCCCGAATTTGGTCCAAAATCACACCCAGGTTCGAGTCCCACAAGAAAAGTCCCGAATTTGGTCCAAAATCACACCCAGGTTCGAGTCCCGCAAGTCCCGCCGCGTTCCATCAGAGTGCCGGGGTGCCTACAATGTCCACAACGCACCCAGCAAAGGCGCACTGTGATTGGGAAGAAAAGTTGGGAAAGTGGGCAAAAGTCCCGAATTCGGTCCAAAATCACACCCAGGTTCGAGTCCCACAAGTCCCGCCGCGTTCCACCAGGGTTCCGGGGTGCCTACAATGTCCACGACGCACCCAGCAAAGGCGCACTGTGATTGGGAAGAAAAGTTGGGAAAGTGGGCAAAAGTCCCGAATTTGGTCCAAAATCACACCCAGGTTCGAGTCCCACAAGTCCCGCCGCGTTCCACCAGGGTTCCGGGGTGCCTACAATGTCCACAACGCACCCAGCAAAGGCGCACTGTGATTGGGAAGAAAAGTTGGGAAAGTGGGCAAAAGTCCCGAATTTGGTCCAAAATCACACCCAGGTTCGAGTCCCACAAGTCCCGCCGCGTTCCACCAGTGTCTCGGGGTGCCTACAATGTCCACAACGCACCCAGCAAAGGCGCACTGTGATTGGGAAGAAAAGTTGGGAAAGTGGGCAAAAGTCCCGAATTTGGTCCAAAATCACACCCAGGTTCCAGTCCCACAAGTCCCGCCGCGTTCCACCAGTGTCTCGGGGTGCCTACAATGTCCACAACGCACCCAGCAAAGGTGCACTGTGATTGGGAAGAAAAGTTGGGAAAGTGGGCAAAAGTCCCGAATTTTATCCAAAATCACACCCAGGTTCGAGTCCCACAAGTCCCGCCGCGTTCCACCAGGGTTCCGGGGTGCCTACAATGTCCACAACTTACCCAGCAAAGGCGCACTGTGAGTGGGGAGAAAAGTTGGGAAAGTGGGCAAAAGTCCCGAATTTGGTCCAAAATCACACCCAGGTTCGAGTCCCACAAGTCCCGCCGCGTTCCACCAGGGTTCCGGGGTGCCTACAATGTCCACAACTTACCCAGCAAAGGCGCACTGTGATTGGGAAGAAAAGTTGGGAAAGTGGGCAAAAGTCCCGAATGTGGTCCAAAATCACACCCAGGTTCGAGTCCCACAAGTCCCGCCGCGTTCCACCAGGGTTCCGGGGGTGCCTGGCATGTCCACAACTTACCCAGCAAAGGCGCACTGTGAGTGGGGAAGAAAAGTTGGAAAAGTGGGCAAAAGTCCGGAAAAATGACCAAAAACCACACCCAGGTTAGAGCCCGACACGTCCTGCAGTCGCACCCGAGTCCTGGGATGCCCAACATGTCCAAAAAAATCAAAAAAAGCCCAAAAAATCAAAAAAATCCCCGGGCCGTATCTTGGACGCCGGCGTACCGCGTTCGGCCCTCGTGCCGTAGTTTGGCGACCGATTGTAAAAATTTGCCGCGACCGGCTAGTTTTTTTCCTTGGAGTAAATAGAGAGTAGATCCAGCAGAAAATATGCACTATAAACAAAGAGAGGGAGTTTGGAGGGGGGGCAAAAACGCCCTCTTGGAACTTAGTCCCGCCGCGTTCCACCAGTGTCTCGGGGTGCCTACAATGTCCACAACTTACCCAGCAAAGGCGCACTGTGATTGGGAAGAAAAGTTGGGAAAGTGGGCAAAAGTCCCGAATTTGGTCCAAAATCACACCCAGGTTCGAGTCCCACAAGTCCCGCCGCGTTCCACCAGTGTCTCGGGGTGCCTACAATGTCCACAACGCACCCAGCAAAGGCGCACTGTGATTGGGAAGAAAAGTTGGGAAAGTGGGCAAAAGTCCCGAATTTGGTCCAAAATCACACCCAGGTTCGAGTCCCACAAGTCCCGCCGCGTTCCACCAGTGTCTCGGGGTGCCTACAATGTCCACGACGCACCCAGCAAAGGCGCACTGTGATTGGGAAGAAAAGTTGGGAAAGTGGGCAAAAGTCCCGAATTTGGTCCAAAGTCACACCCAGGTTCGAGTCCCACAAGTCCCGCCGCGTTCCACCAGGGTTCCGGGGTGCCTACAATGTCCACAACGCACCCAGCAAAGGCGCACTGTGATTGGGAAGAAAAGTTGGGAAAGTGGGCAAAAGTCCCGAATTTGATCCAAAAGCACACCCAGGTTCGAGTCCCACAAGTCCCGCCGCGTTCCACCAGGGTTCCGGGGTGCCTACAATGTCCACGACGCACCCAGCAAAGGCGCACTGTGATTGGGAAGAAAAGTTGGGAAAGTGGGCAAAAGTCCCGAATTTGGTCCAAAATCACACCCAGGTTCGAGTCCCACAAGTCCCGCCGCGTTCCACCGGTGTCTCGGGGGTGCCTGGCATGTCCACAACTTACCCAGCAAAGGCGCACTGTGATTGGGAAGAAAAGTTGGGAAAGTGGGCAAAAGTCCCGAATTTGGTCCAAAATCACACCCAGGTTCGAGTCCCACAAGTCCCGCCGCGTTCCACCAGTGTCTCGGGGTGCCTGGCATGTCCACAACGCACCCAGCAAAGGCGCACTGTGATTGGGAAGAAAAGTTGGGAAAGTGGGCAAAAGTCCCGAATTTGGTCCAAAATCACACCCAGGTTCGAGTCCCACAAGTCCCGCCGCGTTCCACCAGGGTTGCGGGGTGCCTGACATGTCCACGACGCACCCAGCAAAGGCGCACTGTGATTGGGAAGAAAAGTTGGGAAAGTGGGCAAAAGTCCCGAATTTGGTCCAAAATCACACCCAGGTTCGAGTCCCACAAGTCCCGCCGCGTTCCACCAGTGTCTCGGGGTGCCTACAATGTCCACAACGCACCCAGCAAAGGCGCACTGTGATTGGGAAGAAAAGTTGGGAAAGTGGGCAAAAGTCCCGAATTTGGTCCAAAATCACACCCAGGTTCGAGTCCCACAAGTCCCGCCGCGTTCCACCAGGGTTCCGGGGTGCCTACAATGTCCACAACGCACCCAGCAAAGGCGCACTGTGATTGGGAAGAAAAGTTGGGAAAGTGGGCAAAAGTCCCGAATTTGGTCCAAAATCACACCCAGGTTCGAGTCCCACAAGTCCCGCCGCGTTCCACCAGTGTCTCGGGGTGCCTACAATGTCCACAACGCACCCAGCAAAGGCGCACTGTGATTGGGAAGAAAAGTTGGGAAAGTGGGCAAAAGTCCCGAATTTGGTCCAAAATCACACCCAGGTTCGAGTCCCACAAGTCCCGCCGCGTTCCACCAGGGTTCCGGGGTGCCTACAATGCCTAAGACGCACCCAGCAAAGGCGCACTGTGATTGGGAAGAAAAGTTGGGAAAGTGGGCAAAAGTCCCGAATTTGGTCCAAAATCACACCCAGGTTCGAGTCCCACAAGTCCCGCCGCGTTCCACCAGGGTTCCGGGGTGCCTACAATGTCCACAACTTACCCAGCAAAGGCGCACTGTGATTGGGAAGAAAAGTTGGGAAAGTGGGCAAAAGTCCCGAATTTGGTCCAAAATCACACCCAGGTTCGAGTCCCACAAGTCCCGCCGCGTTCCACCAGTGTCTCGGGGTGCCTACAATGTCCACAACGCACCCAGCAAAGGCGCACTGTGATTGGGAAGAAAAGTTGGGAAAGTGGGCAAAAGTCCCGAATTTGGTCCAAAATCACACCCAGGTTCGAGTCCCACAAGTCCCGCCGCGTTCCACCAGGGTTCCGGGGTGCCTACAATGTCCACAACTTACCCAGCAAAGGCGCACTGTGATTGGGAAGAAAAGTTGGGAAAGTGGGCAAAAGTCCCGAATTTGGTCCAAAAGCACACCCAGGTTCGAGTCCCACAAGTCCCGCCGCGTTCCACCAGTGTCTCGGGGTGCCTACAATGTCCACAACGCACCCAGCAAAGGCGCACTGTGATTGGGAAGAAAAGTTGGGAAAGTGGGCAAAAGTCCCGAATTTGGTCCAAAATCACACCCAGGTTCGAGTCCCACAAGTCCCGCCGCGTTCCACCAGGGTTCCGGGGTGCCTACAATGTCCACGACGCACCCAGCAAAGGCGCACTGTGATTGGGAAGAAAAGTTGGGAAAGTGGGCAAAAGTCCCGAATTTGGTCCAAAATCACACCCAGGTTCGAGTCCCACAAGTCCCGCCGCGTTCCACCAGGGTTCCGGGGTGCCTACAATGTCCACGACGCACCCAGCAAAGGCGCACTGTGATTGGGAAGAAAAGTTGGGAAAGTGGGCAAAAGTCCCGAATTTGGTCCAAAATCACACCCAGGTTCGAGTCCCACAAGTCCCGCCGCGTTCCACCAGTGTCTCGGGGCGCCTACAATGTCCACAACGCACCCAGCAAAGGCGCACTGTGATTGGGAAGAAAAGTTGGGAAAGTGGGCAAAAGTCCCGAATTGGATCCAAAATCACACCCAGGTTCGAGTCCCACAAGTCCCGCCGCGTTCCACCAGGGTTCCGGGGTGCCTACAATGTCCACAACTTACCCAGCAAAGGTGCACTGTGATTGGGAAGAAAAGTTGGGAAAGTGGGCAAAAGTCCCGAATTTTATCCAAAATCACACCCAGGTTCGAGTCCCGCAAGTCCCGCCGCGTTCCACCAGGGTTCCGGGGTGCCTACAATGTCCACAACGCACCCAGCAAAGGCGCACTGTGATTGGGAAGAAAAGTTGGGAAAGTGGGCAAAAGTCCCGAATTTGGTCCAAAATCACACCCAGGTTCGAGTCCCACAAGTCCCGCCGCGTTCCACCAGGGTTCCGGGGTGCCTACAATGTCCACAACGCACCCAGCAAAGGCGCACTGTGATTGGGAAGAAAAGTTGGGAAAGTGGGCAAAAGTCCCGAATTTGGTCCAAAATCACACCCAGGTTCGAGTCCCACAAGTCCCGCCGCGTTCCACCAGGGTTCCGGGGTGCCTACAATGTCCACAACGCACCCAGCAAAGGCGCACTGTGATTGGGAAGAAAAGTTGGGAAAGTGGGCAAAAGTCCCGAATTTGGTCCAAAATCACACCCAGGTTCGAGTCCCACAAGTCCCGCCGCGTTCCACCAGGGTTCCGGGGTGCCTACAATGTCCACAACGCACCCAGCAAAGGCGCACTGTGATTGGGAAGAAAAGTTGGGAAAGTGGGCAAAAGTCCCGAATTTGGTCCAAAATCACACCCAGGTTCGAGTCCCACAAGTCCCGCCGCGTTCCACCAGGGTTCCGGGGTGCCTACAATGTCCACAACGCACCCAGCAAAGGCGCACTGTGATTGGGAAGAAAAGTTGGGAAAGTGGGCAAAAGTCCCGAATTTGGTCCAAAATCACACCCAGGTTCGAGTCCCACAAGTCCCGCCGCGTTCCACCAGGGTTCCGGGGTGCCTACAATGTCCACAACGCACCCAGCAAAGGCGCACTGTGATTGGGAAGAAAAGTTGGGAAAGTGGGCAAAAGTCCCGAATTTGGTCCAAAATCACACCCAGGTTCGAGTCCCACAAGTCCCGCCGCGTTCCACCAGTGTCTCGGGGTGCCTACAATGTCCACAACGCACCCAGCAAAGGCGCACTGTGATTGGGAAGAAAAGTTGGGAAAGTGGGCAAAAGTCCCGAATTTGGTCCAAAATCACACCCAGGTTCGAGTCCCACAAGTCCCGCCGCGTTCCACCAGTGTCTCGGGGTGCCTACAATGTCCACAACGCACCCAGCAAAGGCGCACTGTGATTGGGAAGAAAAGTTGGGAAAGTGGGCAAAAGTCCCGAATTTGGTCCAAAATCACACCCAGGTTCGAGTCCCACAAGTCCCGCCGCGTTCCACCAGGGTTCCGGGGTGCCTACAATGTCCACAACTTACCCAGCAAAGGTGCACTGTGATTGGGAAGAAAAGTTGGGAAAGTGGGCAAAAGTCCCGAATTTGGTCCAAAATCACACCCAGGTTCGAGTCCCACAAGTCCCGCCGCGTTCCACCAGGGTTCCGGGGTGCCTACAATGTCCACAACGCACCCAGCAAAGGCGCACTGTGATTGGGAAGAAAAGTTGGGAAAGTGGGCAAAAGTCCCGAATTTGGTCCAAAATCACACCCAGGTTCGAGTCCCACAAGTCCCGACGCGTTCCACCAGTGTCTCGGGGTGCCTACAATGTCCACAACGCACCCAGCAAAGGCGCACTGTGATTGGGAAGAAAAGTTGGGAAAGTGGGCAAAAGTCCCGAATTTGGTCCAAAATCACACCCAGGTTCGAGTCCCACAAGTCCCGCCGCGTTCCACCAGGGTTCCGGGGTGCCTACAATGTCCACGACGCACCCAGCAAAGGCGCACTGTGATTGGGAAGAAAAGTTGGGAAAGTGGGCAAAAGTCCCGAATTTGATCCAAAATTATGCCCGGGTTGGAGTACCACGAGTCCGGCCGCGTTCCACCGGTGTCCCGGGGGTGCCTGGCATGTCCACAACTTACCCAGCAAAGGCGCACTGTGATTGGGAAGAAAAGTTGGGAAAGTGGGCAAAAGTCCCGAATTTGATCCAAAATTATGCCCGGGTTGGAGTACCACGAGTCCGGCCGCGTTCCACCGGTGTCCCGGGGGTGCCTGCCATGTCCACAACTTACCCAGCAAAGGCGCACTGTGATTGGGAAGAAAAGTTGGGAAAGTGGGCAAAAGTCCCGAATTTGATCCAAAATTATGCCCGGGTTGGAGTACCACGAGTCCGGCCGCGTTCCACCGGTGTCCCGGGGGTGCCTGCCATGTCCACAACTTACCCAGCAAAGGCGCACTGTGATTCAGAAGAAAAGTTGGGAAAGTGGGGAAAAAAAGGACCGTGAAATATCCAAAATTATGCCCGGGTTGGAGTACCACGAGTCCGGCCGCGTTCCACCGGTGTCCCGGGGGTGCCTGGCACGTCCACAACTTACCCAGCAAAGGCGCACTGTCAGTGGGGAAGACCAAACATGTCTCGGATTTTTTCCAAGTACCTTAACGAGAGAGGCTAAAAAGCACCTGTTTTTACCTTCTCTCGTTGTTGTACTTAGAAAAAAAACGAGAAAATAAAAAATCTGGGTTTTTTTCTAAGTACCTTAACGAGAGAGGCTAAAAAAAACCATTTTTTACCTTCTCTCGTTGTTGTACTTAGAAAAAAAACGAGAAAAAAATTTTTCCCCATTCATTTCAATGGGAGTTCATTTTTTTTTTGGGATTTTTTCTAAGTACCTTAACGAGAGAGGCTTAATTTTTCACCTACTTTTTACCTTCTCTCGATTTTTCGTTTTTTACCTGGTCGACCAAAACACCTCCATCTCGTTACTATGTGCACCATGTCTGACAGGCTGAAATCACAGGGAACGCGTCCGAGTCAAAGTGAGCTATTTTCGGACACAAATATGGTGTTTTCCCCCTCTATCCTCTGGTTCTTTTTTCAAACTGATCTTCCAGCATCTGAGCGACAGGGGCTCATGCAGACACCTGTGTCCGCCCGAGGGGCGCCTTCCCGGACACATATATGGTGCTTCCCCCCTCTTTACCCCGGTCCTTTTTCAAACTGATCTTCCAGCATCTGAGCGACAGGGGCTCATGCAGACACCTGTGTCCGCCCGAGGGGCGCCTTCCCGGACACATATATGGTGCTTCCCCCCTCTTTACCCCGGTCCTTTTTCAAACTGATCTTCCAGCATCTGAGCGACAGGGGCTCATGCAGACACCTGTGTCCGCCCGAGGGGCGCCTTCCCGGACACATATATGGTGCTTCCCCCCTCTTTACCCCGGTCCTTTTTCAAACTGATCTTCCAGCATCTGAGCGACAGGGGCTCATGCAGACACCTGTGTCCGCCCGAGGGGCGCCTTCCCGGACACATATATGGTGCTTTCCCCCTCTTTACCCCGGTCCTTTTTCAAACTGCTCTTCCAGCATCTGAGCGACAGGGGCTCATGCAGACACCTGTGTCCGCCCGAGGGGCGCCTTCCTGGACACATATATGGTGCTTTCCCCCTCTTTACCCCGGTCCTTTTTCAAACTGCTCTTCCAGCTTCTGAGCGACAGGGGCTCATGCAGACACCTGTGTCCGCCTAAGGGGCGCTATCTCGGACACATTTTCAACTTTTCCCGCATGAATGAAATCCTGGAACTGATTCCACCCAGGTACTTAGGGCTTCCAGGGCTTGAGCGACAGGGGCTCTGTCCGGAGCGTGTGTCCGCCTAGGGGGCGCTGTCTCGGACACATTTTCAACTTTTCCCGCATGGATGAAATCCTGGAACTGATTCCACCCAGGTACTTAGGACTTCCAGGGCTTGAGCGACAGGGGCTCTGTCCGGAGCGTGTGTCCGCCTAGGGGGCGCTGTCCCGGACACATTTTCAACTTTTCCCGCATGAATGAAATCCTGGAACTGATTCCACCCAGGTACTTAGGACTTCCAGGGCTTGAGCGACAGGGGCTCTGTCCGGAGCGTGTGTCCGCCTAGGGGGCGCTGTCCCGGACACATTTTCAACTTTTCCCGCATGGATGAAATCCTGGAACTGATTCCACCCAGGTACTTAGGGCTTCCAGGGCTTGAGCGACAGGGGCTCTGTCCGGAGCGTGTGTCCGCCTAGGGGGCGCTGTCTCGGACACATTTTCAACTTTTCCCGCATGAATGAAATCCTGGAACTGATTCCACCCAGGTACTTAGGGCTTCCAGGGCTTGAGCGACAGGGGCTCTGTCCGGAGCGTGTGTCCGCCTAGGGGGCGCTGTCTCGGACACATTTTCAACTTTTCCCGCATGAATGAAATCCTGGAACTGATTCCACCCAGGTACTTGGGGCTTCCAGGGCTCGAGCGACAGGGGCTCTGTCCGGAGCGTGTGTCCGCCTAGGGGGCGCTGTCTCGGACACATTTTCAACTTTTCCCGCATGAATGAAATCCTGGAACTGATTCCACCCAGGTACTTGGTGCTTCCAGGGCTCGAGCGACAGGGGCTCGGTCCGGAGCGCGCGTCCGCCTAGGGGGCGCTGTCTCGGACACATTTTCAACTTTTCCCGTATGAATGAAATCCTGGACCTCCGTCCAGGTACTCGGGGCTTCCCAGGACTTGAGCGACAGGGGCTCGGACCTGGGAAAAGCCCCGGCCCACTTCCCCTTTCCCCTCTAACCCTCTGGTAAACACGACTTGCCACGGAGCGGCCCTCACCGGCCGGCGTCAGCCGGTTACCCAGGTGGGGGATTCCTCCGGCCCTGCAGGTCTGCCTCTATTGCCGCCCGGCAA
>NW_027316585.1:415000-425000 GCF_033978685.3 Nerophis lumbriciformis | reverse complement strand
TGGGGGAATTGGAGCCCTCTGGTGGACACTCGCTGCAAATGCACCCTGAATTAAAGACATTATTTCCAGTTCTTTTGGGGCCCTATTTTCAGGCGTGAATTTGACTAAGTGTCTAGGGGCATGTCCCTTTAAGAAGGCCGACCTGCTATGGTTCTCCACCTGGGTCTGGAACGCCAAATTAGTCCCTCTCCTCGCTGGAAGTCCAAAAAAAAGGCGTGAATTTGACTAAGTGCCTAGGAGCATTTCCCTTTAAGAAGGCCGACGTGCTATGGTTCTCCACCTGGGTCAGGAAAGCAAAATTGTCCCTCTCCTCGCTGGAAGTCCAAAAAAAAGGCGTGAATTTGACTAAGTGCCTAGGAGCATTTCCCTTTAAGAAGGCCGACGTGCTATGGTTCTCCACCTGGGTCAGGAAAGCAAAATTGTCCCTCTCCTCGCTGGAAGTCCAAAAAAAAGGCGTGAATTTGACTAAGTGCCTAGGAGCATTTCCCTTTAAGAAGGCCGACGTGCTATGGTTCTCCACCTGGGTCAGGAAAGCAAAATTGTCCCTCTCCTCGCTGGAAGTCCAAAAAAAAGGCGTGAATTTGACTAAGTGCCTAGGAGCATTTCCCTTTAAGAAGGCCGACGTGCTATGGTTCTCCACCTGGGTCAGGAAAGCAAAATTGTCCCTCTCCTCGCTGGAAGTCCAAAAAAAAAGGCGTGAATTTGACTAAGTGCCTAGGAGGATGTCCCTTTAAGAAGGCCGACGTGCTATGGTTCTCCACCTGGGTCAGGAAAGCAAAATTGTCCCTCTCCTCGCTGGAAGTCCAAAAAAAAGGCGTGAATTTGACTAAGTGCCTAGGAGGATGTCCCTTTAAGAAGGCCGACGTGCTATGGTTCTCCACCTGGGTCAGGAAAGCAAAATTGTCCCTCTCCTCGCTGGAAGTCCAAAAAAAAGGCGTGAATTTGACTAAGTGTCTAGGAGCATTTCCCTTTAAGAAGGCCGACGTGCTATGGTTCTCCACCTGGGTACGGAACGCCAAATTAGTCCCTCTCCTAGCTGGAAGTCCAAAAAAAAGGCGTGAATTTGACTAAGTGTCTAGGAGCATTTCCCTTTAAGAAGGCCGACGTGCTATGGTTCTCCACCTGGGTCAGGAAAGCAAAATTGTCCCTCTCCTCGCTGGAAGTCCAAAAAAAAGGCGTGAATTTGACTAAGTGCCTAGGAGCATTTCCCTTTAAGAAGGCCGACGTGCTATGGTTCTCCACCTGGGTCAGGAAAGCAAAATTGTCCCTCTCCTCGCTGGAAGTCCAAAAAAAAGGCGTAAATTTGACTAAGTGCCTAGGAGGATGTCCCTTTAAGAAGGCCGACGTGCTATGGTTCTCCACCTGGGTCAGGAAAGCAAAATTGTCCCTCTCCTCGCTGGAAGTCCAAAAAAAAGGCGTGAATTTGACTAAGTGCCTAGGAGCATTTCCCTTTAAGAAGGCCGACGTGCTATGGTTCTCCACCTGGGTCAGGAAAGCAAAATTGTCCCTCTCCTCGCTGGAAGTCCAAAAAAAAGGCGTGAATTTGACTAAGTGCCTAGGAGCATTTCCCTTTAAGAAGGCCGACGTGCTATGGTTCTCCACCTGGGTCAGGAAAGCAAAATTGTCCCTCTCCTCGCTGGAAGTCCAAAAAAAAGGCGTGAATTTGACTAAGTGCCTAGGAGCATTTCCCTTTAAGAAGGCCGACGTGCTATGGTTCTCCACCCGGGTACGGAAAGCAAAATTAGTCCCTCTCCTCGCTGGAAGTCCAAAAAAAAGGCGTAAATTTGACTAAGTGCCTAGGAGGATGTCCCTTTAAGAAGGCTGACCTGCTATGGTTCTCCACCCGGGTGCGGAAAGCAAAATTAGTCCCTCTCCTCGCTGGAAGTCCAAAAAAAAGGCGGAAATTTGACTAAGTGCCTAGGAGGATGTCCCTTTAAGAAGGCTGACCTGCTATGGTTCTCCACCTGGGTCTGGAACGCCAAATTAGTCCCTCTCCTCGCTGGAAGTCCAAAAAAAAGGCGTGAATTTGACTAAGTGCCTAGGAGCATTTCCCTTTAAGAAGGCCGACGTGCTATGGTTCTCCACCTGGGTCAGGAAAGCAAAATTGTCCCTCTCCTCGCTGGAATTCCAAAAAAAAGGCCTGAATTTGACTAAGTGCCTAGGAGCATTTCCCTTTAAGAAGGCCGACGTGCTATGGTTCTCCACCTGGGTCAGGAAAGCAAAATTGTCCCTCTCCTCGCTGGAAGTCCAAAAAAAAGGCCTGAATTTGACTAAGTGCCTAGGAGCATTTCCCTTTAAGAAGGCCGACGTGCTATGGTTCTCCACCTGGGTCAGGAAAGCAAAATTGTCCCTCTCCTCGCTGGAAGTCCAAAAAAAAGGCGTGAATTTGACTAAGTGCCTAGGAGGATGTCCCTTTAAGAAGGCCGACGTGCTATGGTTCTCCACCTGGGTCAGGAAAGCAAAATTGTCCCTCTCCTCGCTGGAAGTCCAAAAAAAAAAGGTGTAAATTTGACTAAGTGTCTAGGAGCATTTCCCTTTAAGAAGGCCGACCTGCTATGGTTCTCCACCTGGGTCAGGAACGCCAAATTGTCCCTCTCCTCGCTGGAAGTCCAAAAAAAAGGCGTGAATTTGACTAAGTGTCTAGGAGCATTTCCCTTTAAGAAGGCCGACGTGCTATGGTTCTCCACCTGGGTACGGAACGCCAAATTAGTCCCTCTCCTAGCTGGAAGTCCAAAAAAAAGGCGTGAATTTGACTAAGTGTCATTATTTTAGAGTACCAGGCCTCTATAGAAAAGTTTGGTTTTTTGTCTATGTGTCATCATTTTAGAGTACCAGGCCTCTATAGAAAAGTTTGGTAAATTTGACTAAGTGTCTAGGAGCATTTCCCTTTAAGAAGGCCGACCTGCTATGGTTCTCCACCCGGGTACGGAAAGCAAAATTAGTCCCTCTCCTCGCTGGAAGTCCAAAAAAAAAAAGGCGTGAATTTGACTAAGTGCCTAGGAGCATTTCCCTTTAAGAAGGCCGACGTGCTATGGTTCTCCACCTGGGTCAGGAAAGCAAAATTGTCCCTCTCCTCGCTGGAAGTCCAAAAAAAAGGCGTGAATTTGACTAAGTGCCTAGGAGGATGTCCCTTTAAGAAGGCCGACGTGCTATGGTTCTCCACCTGGGTCAGGAAAGCAAAATTGTCCCTCTCCTCGCTGGAAGTCCAAAAAAAAGGCGTGAATTTGACTAAGTGCCTAGGAGCATTTCCCTTTAAGAAGGCCGACGTGCTATGGTTCTCCACCCGGGTACGGAAAGCAAAATTAGTCCCTCTCCTCGCTGGAAGTCCAAAAAAAAGGCGTGAATTTGACTAAGTGCCTAGGAGCATTTCCCTTTAAGAAGGCCGACGTGCTATGGTTCTCCACCCGGGTACGGAAAGCAAAATTAGTCCCTCTCCTCGCTGGAAGTCCAAAAAAAAGGTGTAAATTTGACTAAGTGCCTAGGAGGATGTCCCTTTAAGAAGGCCGACGTGCTATGGTTCTCCACCCGGGTCCGGAACTCAAAATTAGTCCCTCTCCTAGTTGGAAGTCATCAAAAAAAGGCGGAAATTTGACTAAGTGCCATCATTTTAGAGTACCAGGACTATAGCTGGGGAATTGGAGCCCTCTGGTGGACACTCGCTGCAAATGCACCCTGAATTAAACACATTATTTCCAGTTCTTTGGGGCCCTATTTTCAGACGTTGTGGAGCCCTCCAGTGGACTCCCGCCTCCAATGCACCCCCATAATTGTAGACATCACCCCCCAAATTAAAGACATTATTTCCAGTTCTTTTGGGGCCCTATTTTCAGCCGGTTTGGCGTATTTCCTTGACGCCGGGGAGTCCTACAGGTGTTCCCGGGGAATGAGAGGCCTTTTGTGGGCCAGAAAGAGTGGGGAACCCTTGGAGCCCCTATTTTCAGACAGTTTGGCTTATTTCGGTGACGCCGGGGCGTCCATCAGGTCTTCCCGGGGAATGAGAGGCCTTTTGGGGCCATACATAGGTCAACAAAAGAGTGGGGAAATGGAGCCCTCCGGTGGACTCCCGCTGCAAATGCACCCCCCAAATTAAATACATTAATTCCAGGCCTTTTGGGGCCCTATATTCAGACGGTGTGGAGCCCTCCAGTGGACTCCCGCCTCCAATGCACCCCCATAATTATAGACATCACCCCCCCAAATTAAACACATTATTTCCAGTTCTTTTGGGCCCCTATTTTCAGACGGTTTGGCGTATTTCCTTGACGCCGGGGAGTCCTACAGGTGTTC
Source organism: Nerophis lumbriciformis (assembly GCF_033978685.3). NCBI lineage: Eukaryota > Metazoa > Chordata > Actinopteri > Syngnathiformes > Syngnathidae > Nerophis > Nerophis lumbriciformis. Next base: position 420,713 of record NW_027316585.1, on the reverse strand, counting down.
CCGGGGAATGAGAGGCCTTTTGTGGGCCAGAAAGAGTGGGGAACCCTTGGAGCCCCTATTTTCAGACAGTTTGGCTTATTTCGGTGACGCCGGGGCGTCCATCAGGTCTTCCCGGGGAATGAGAGGCCTTTTGGGGCCATAGGTCAACAAAAGAGTGGGGAAATGGAGCCCTCCGGTGGACTCCCGCTGCAAATGCACCCCCCAAATTAAATACATTAATTCCAGGCCTTTTGGGGCCCTATATTCAGACGGTGTGGAGCCCTCCAGTGGACTCCCGCCTCCAATGCACCCCCATAATTATAGACATCACCCCCCCAAATTAAACACATTATTTCCAGTTCTTTTGGGCCCCTATTTTCAGACGGTTTGGCGTATTTCCTTGACGCCGGGGAGTCCTACAGGTGTTCCCGGGGAATGAGAGGCCTTTTGTGGGCCAGAAAGAGTGGGGAACCCTTGGAGCCCCTATTTTCAGACAGTTTGGCTTATTTCGGTGACGCCGGGGCGTCCATCAGGTCTTCCCGGGGAATGAGAGGCCTTTTGGGGCCATAGGTCAACAAAAGAGTGGGGAAATGGAGCCCTCCGGTGGACTCCCGCTGCAAATGCACCCCCCAAATTAAATACATTAATTCCAGGCCTTTTGGGGCCCTATATTCAGACGGTGTGGAGCCCTCCAGTGGACTCCCGCCTCCAATGCACCCCCATAATTATAGACATCACCCCCCAAATTAAACACATTATTTCCAGTTCTTTTGGGCCCCTATTTTCAGACGGTTTGGCGTATTTCCTTGACGCCGGGGAGTCCTACAGGTGTTCCCGGGGAATGAGAGGCCTTTTGTGGGCCAGAAAGAGTGGGGAACCCTTGGAGCCCCTATTTTCAGACAGTTTGCCGTATTTCGGTGACGCCGGGGCGTCCATCAGGTCTTCCCGGGGAATGTGAGGCCTTTCGTGGGCCATATTTTCAGACAGATTGGCCTGTTTCAGTGACGCCGAGGCGTCCATCAGGTCTTCCCGGGGAGTGTGAGGCCTTTTGGGGCCCTATTTTCAGACAGAAAAAAAAGAAAAGTAACCCTTACACTACAAATGACAGCGGGGAAACGCCCCCCCAGCAAAGTCACAGGGGAAGTGGGGTAGACAAGTGGAGAGTGTCTGGGGAAAAGTCCACAAAATGATCAAAAATCACACCCAGGTACGAGTGCCACAAGTCCCGCCGCGTCCCACCCGAGTCCGAGGTGCCCCCCACATGCCCAAAACGCACCCAGCAAAGGCGCACTGTGATTGGGAAGAAAAGTTGGAAAAGTGGGCAAAAGTCCGGAAAAATGACCAAAAACCACACCCAGGTTAGAGCCCCACACGTCCTGCAGTCGCACCCGAGTCCTGGGATGCCCAACATGTCCAAAAAAATCAAAAAAAGCCCAAAAAATCAAAAAAATCCCCGGGCCGTATCTTGGACGCCGGCGTACCGCGTTCGGCCCTCGTGCCGTAGTTTGGCGACCGATTGTAAAAATTTGCCGCGACCGGCTAGTTTTTTTCCTTGGAGTAAATAGAGAGTAGATCCAGCAGAAAATATGCACTATAAACAAAGAGAGGGAGTTTGGAGGGGGGGCAAAAACGCCCTCTTGGAACTTTTGCAGCAGCACACATCAAACTAGCGGGGAGAAGGCATGCATAGCAAAAGGCCACGAAATGATCCAAAATCACACCCAGGTTCGAGTCCCACAAGTCCCGCCGCGTTCCACCAGGGTTCCGGGGCGCCTACAATGTCCACAACTTACCCAGCAAAGGTGCACTGTGATTGGGAAGAAAAGTTGGGAAAGTGGGCAAAAGTCCCGAATTTTATCCAAAATTATACCCAGGTTCGAGTCCCACAAGTCCCGCCGCGTTCCACCAGCAAAAGTCCCGAATTTGATCCAAAATCACACCCAGGTTTGAGTCCCACAAGTCCCGCCGCGTTCCACCAGTGTCACGGGGTGCCTGACATGTCCACAACGCACCCAGCAAAGGCGCACTGTGATTGGGAAGAAAAGTTGGGAAAGTGGGCAAAAGTCCCGAATTTGGTCCAAAATCACACCCAGGTTCGAGTCCCACAAGTCCCGCCGCGTTCCACCAGTGTCTCGGGGTGCCTACAATGTCCACAACTTACCCAGCAAAGGCGCACTGTGATTGGGAAGAAAAGTTGGGAAAGTGGGCAAAAGTCCCGAATTTGGTCCAAAATCACACCCAGGTTCGAGTCCCACAAGTCCCGCCGCGTTCCACCAGTGTCTCGGGGTGCCTACAATGTCCACAACTTACCCAGCAAAGGCGCACTGTGATTGGGAAGAAAAGTTGGGAAAGTGGGCAAAAGTCCCGAATTTGATCCAAAATTATGCCCGGGTTGGAGTACCACGAGTCCGGCCGCGTTCCACCGGTGTCCCGGGGGTGCCTGGCATGTCCACAACTTACCCAGCAAAGGCGCACTGTGATTGGGAAGAAAAGTTGGGAAAGTGGGCAAAAGTCCCGAATTCGGTCCAAAATCACACCCAGGTTCGAGTCCCACAAGTCCCGCCGCGTTCCACCAGGGTCTCGGGGTGCCTACAATGTCCACAACGCACCCAGCAAAGGTGCACTGTGAGTGGGCAAGAAAAGTTGGGAAAGTGGGCAAAAGTCCCGAATTTGGTCCAAAATCACACCCAGGTTCGAGTCCCACAAGTCCCGCCGCGTTCCACCAGTGTCTCGGGGTGCCTACAATGTCCACAACTTACCCAGCAAAGGCGCACTGTGATTGGGAAGAAAAGTTGGGAAAGTGGGCAAAAGTCCCGAATTCGGTCCAAAATCACACCCAGGTTCGAGTCCCACAAGTCCCGCCGCGTTCCACCAGGGTTCCGGGGTGCCTACAATGTCCACGACGCACCCAGCAAAGGCGCACTGTGATTGGGAAGAAAAGTTGGGAAAGTGGGCAAAAGTCCCGAATTTGGTCCAAAATCACACCCAGGTTCGAGTCCCACAAGTCCCGCCGCGTTCCACCAGGGTTCCGGGGTGCCTACAATGTCCACAACGCACCCAGCAAAGGCGCACTGTGATTGGGAAGAAAAGTTGGGAAAGTGGGCAAAAGTCCCGAATTTGGTCCAAAATCACACCCAGGTTCGAGTCCCACAAGTCCCGCCGCGTTCCACCAGGGTTCCGGGGTGCCTGACATGTCCACGACGCACCCAGCAAAGGCGCACTGTGATTGGGAAGAAAAGTTGGGAAAGTGGGCAAAAGTCCCGAATTTGGTCCAAAATCACACCCAGGTTCGAGTCCCACAAGTCCCGCCGCGTTCCACCAGGGTTCCGGGGTGCCTACAATGTCCAAGACGCACCCAGCAAAGGCGCACTGTGATTGGGAAGAAAAGTTGGGAAAGTGGGCAAAAGTCCCGAATTTGGTCCAAAATCACACCCAGGTTCGAGTCCCACAAGTCCCGCCGCGTTCCACCAGGGTTCCGGGGTGCCTACAATGTCCAAGACGCACCCAGCAAAGGCGCACTGTGATTGGGAAGAAAAGTTGGGAAAGTGGGCAAAAGTCCCGAATTTTATCCAAAATCACACCCAGGTTCGAGTCCCACAAGTCCCGCCGCGTTCCACCAGTGTCTCGGGGTGCCTACAATGTCCACAACTTACCCAGCAAAGGCGCACTGTGATTGGGAAGAAAAGTTGGGAAAGTGGGCAAAAGTCCCGAATTTGATCCAAAATTATGCCCGGGTTGGAGTACCACGAGTCCGGCCGCGTTCCACCGGTGTCCCGGGGGTGCCTGGCATGTCCACAACTTACCCAGCAAAGGCGCACTGTGATTGGGAAGAAAAGTTGGGAAAGTGGGCAAAAGTCCCGAATTTGATCCAAAATTATGCCCGGGTTGGAGTACCACGAGTCCGGCCGCGTTCCACCGGTGTCCCGGGGGTGCCTGCCATGTCCACAACTTACCCAGCAAAGGCGCACTGTGATTCAGAAGAAAAGTTGGGAAAGTGGGGAAAAAAAGGACCGGGAAATATCCAAAATTATGCCCGGGTTGGAGTACCACGAGTCCGGCCGCGTTCCACCGGTGTCCCGGGGGTGCCTGGCACGTCCACAACTTACCCAGCAAAGGCGCACTGTCAGTGGGGAAGACCAAACATGTCTCGGATTTTTTCCAAGTACCTTAACGAGAGAGGCTAAAAAGCACCTGTTTTTACCTTCTCTCGTTGTTGTACTTAGAAAAAAAACGAGAAAATAAAAAATCTGGGTTTTTTTCTAAGTACCTTAACGAGAGAGGCTAAAAAAAACCATTTTTTACCTTCTCTCGTTGTTGTACTTAGAAAAAAAACGAGAAAAAAAATTTTCCCCATTCATTTCAATGGGAGTTCATTTTTTTTTTGGGATTTTTTCTAAGTACCTTAACGAGAGAGGCTTAATTTTTCACCTACTTTTTACCTTCTCTCGATTTTTCGTTTTTTACCTGGTCGACCAAAACACCTCCATCTCGTTACTATGTGCACCATGTCTGACAGGCTGAAATCACAGGGAACGCGTCCGAGTCAAAGTGAGCTATTTTCGGACACAAATATGGTGTTTTTCCCCTCTATCCTCTGGTTCTTTTTTCAAACTGATCTTCCAGCATCTGAGCGACAGGGGCTCATGCAGACACCTGTGTCCGCCCGAGGGGCGCCTTCCCGGACACATATATGGTGCTTCCCCCCTCTTTACCCCGGTCCTTTTTCAAACTGATCTTCCAGCATCTGAGCGACAGGGGCTCATGCAGACACCTGTGTCCGCCCGAGGGGCACCTTCCCGGACACATATATGGTGCTTCCCCCCTCTTTACCCCGGTCCTTTTTCAAACTGATCTTCCAGCATCTGAGCGACAGGGGCTCATGCAGACACCTGTGTCCGCCCGAGGGGCACCTTCCCGGACACATATATGGTGCTTCCCCCCTCTTTACCCCGGTCCTTTTTCAAACTGATCTTCCAGCATCTGAGCGACAGGGGCTCATGCAGACACCTGTGTCCGCCCGAGGGGCACCTTCCCGGACACATATATGGTGCTTTCCCCCTCTTTACCCCGGTCCTTTTTCAAACTGCTCTTCCAGCATCTGAGCGACAGGGGCTCATGCAGACACCTGTGTCCGCCTAAGGGGCGCTATCTCGGACACATTTTCAACTTTTCCCGCATGAATGAAATCCTGGAACTGATTCCACCCAGGTACTTAGGGCTTCCAGGGCTTGAGCGACAGGGGCTCTGTCCGGAGCGTGTGTCCGCCTAGGGGGCGCTGTCTCGGACACATTTTCAACTTTTCCCGCATGAATGAAATCCTGGAACTGATTCCACCCAGGTACTTAGGACTTCCAGGGCTTGAGCGACAGGGGCTCTGTCCGGAGCGTGTGTCCGCCTAGGGGGCGCTGTCCCGGACACATTTTCAACTTTTCCCGCATGGATGAAATCCTGGAACTGATTCCACCCAGGTACTTAGGGCTTCCAGGGCTTGAGCGACAGGGGCTCTGTCCGGAGCGTGTGTCCGCCTAGGGGGCGCTGTCTCGGACACATTTTCAACTTTTCCCGCATGAATGAAATCCTGGAACTGATTCCACCCAGGTACTTAGGACTTCCAGGGCTTGAGCGACAGGGGCTCTGTCCGGAGCGTGTGTCCGCCTAGGGGGCGCTGTCCCGGACACATTTTCAACTTTTCCCGCATGGATGAAATCCTGGAACTGATTCCACCCAGGTACTT
>NW_027316585.1:395000-405000 GCF_033978685.3 Nerophis lumbriciformis | reverse complement strand
AGAAGGCCGACGTCCCTTGGTTCTCCACCTGGGTACGGAACGCCAAATTAGTCCCTCTCCTAGCTGGAAGTAGTCAAAAAAAGGCGGAAATTTGACTAAGTGTCATTATTTTAGAGTACCAGGCCTCTATAGAAAAGTTTGGTTTTTTGTCTATGTGTCATCATTTTAGAGTACCAGGGCTCTATAGAAAAGTTTGGTAAATTTGACTAAGTGTCTAGGAGCATTTCCCTTTAAGAAGGCCGACGTGCTATGGTTCTCCACCTGGGTCAGGAAAGCAAAATTGTCCCTCTCCTCGCTGGAAGTCCAAAAAAAAGGCGTGAATTTGACTAAGTGCCTAGGAGCATTTCCCTTTAAGAAGGCCGACGTGCTATGGTTCTCCACCTGGGTCAGGAAAGCAAAATTGTCCCTCTCCTCGCTGGAAGTCCAAAAAAAAGGCGTAAATTTGACTAAGTGCCTAGGAGGATGTCCCTTTAAGAAGGCCGACGTGCTATGGTTCTCCACCTGGGTCAGGAAAGCAAAATTGTCCCTCTCCTCGCTGGAAGTCCAAAAAAAAGGCGTGAATTTGACTAAGTGCCTAGGAGGATGTCCCTTTAAGAAGGCCGACGTGCTATGGTTCTCCACCTGGGTCAGGAAAGCAAAATTGTCCCTCTCCTCGCTGGAAGTCAAAAAAAAAGGCGTAAATTTGACTAAGTGCCTAGGAGGATGTCCCTTAAAGAAGGCCGACGTGCTATGGTTCTCCACCTGGGTCTGGAACGCCAAATTAGTCCCTCTCCTCGCTGGAAGTCCAAAAAAAAGGCGGAAATTTGACTAAGTGCCTAGGAGGATGTCCCTTTAAGAAGGCCGACGTGCTATGGTTCTCCACCCGGGTCCGGAACTCAAAATTAGTCCCTCTCCTAGTTGGAAGTCATCAAAAAAAGGCGGAAATTTGACTAAGTGCCATCATTTTAGAGTACCAGGACTATAGTGGGGGAATTGGAGCCCTCTGGTGGACACTCGCTGCAAATGCACCCTGAATTAAAGACATTATTTCCAGTTCTTTTGGGGCCCTATTTTCAGGCGTGAATTTGACTAAGTGTCTAGGGGCATGTCCCTTTAAGAAGGCCGACCTGCTATGGTTCTCCACCTGGGTCTGGAACGCCAAATTAGTCCCTCTCCTCGCTGGAAGTCCAAAAAAAAGGCGTGAATTTGACTAAGTGCCTAGGAGCATTTCCCTTTAAGAAGGCCGACGTGCTATGGTTCTCCACCTGGGTCAGGAAAGCAAAATTGTCCCTCTCCTCGCTGGAAGTCCAAAAAAAAGGCGTGAATTTGACTAAGTGCCTAGGAGCATTTCCCTTTAAGAAGGCCGACGTGCTATGGTTCTCCACCTGGGTCAGGAAAGCAAAATTGTCCCTCTCCTCGCTGGAAGTCCAAAAAAAAGGCGTGAATTTGACTAAGTGCCTAGGAGCATTTCCCTTTAAGAAGGCCGACGTGCTATGGTTCTCCACCTGGGTCAGGAAAGCAAAATTGTCCCTCTCCTCGCTGGAAGTCCAAAAAAAAGGCGTGAATTTGACTAAGTGCCTAGGAGCATTTCCCTTTAAGAAGGCCGACGTGCTATGGTTCTCCACCTGGGTCAGGAAAGCAAAATTGTCCCTCTCCTCGCTGGAAGTCCAAAAAAAAAGGCGTGAATTTGACTAAGTGCCTAGGAGGATGTCCCTTTAAGAAGGCCGACGTGCTATGGTTCTCCACCTGGGTCAGGAAAGCAAAATTGTCCCTCTCCTCGCTGGAAGTCCAAAAAAAAGGCGTGAATTTGACTAAGTGCCTAGGAGGATGTCCCTTTAAGAAGGCCGACGTGCTATGGTTCTCCACCTGGGTCAGGAAAGCAAAATTGTCCCTCTCCTCGCTGGAAGTCCAAAAAAAAGGCGTGAATTTGACTAAGTGTCTAGGAGCATTTCCCTTTAAGAAGGCCGACGTGCTATGGTTCTCCACCTGGGTACGGAACGCCAAATTAGTCCCTCTCCTAGCTGGAAGTCCAAAAAAAAGGCGTGAATTTGACTAAGTGTCTAGGAGCATTTCCCTTTAAGAAGGCCGACGTGCTATGGTTCTCCACCTGGGTCAGGAAAGCAAAATTGTCCCTCTCCTCGCTGGAAGTCCAAAAAAAAGGCGTGAATTTGACTAAGTGCCTAGGAGCATTTCCCTTTAAGAAGGCCGACGTGCTATGGTTCTCCACCTGGGTCAGGAAAGCAAAATTGTCCCTCTCCTCGCTGGAAGTCCAAAAAAAAGGCGTAAATTTGACTAAGTGCCTAGGAGGATGTCCCTTTAAGAAGGCCGACGTGCTATGGTTCTCCACCTGGGTCAGGAAAGCAAAATTGTCCCTCTCCTCGCTGGAAGTCCAAAAAAAAGGCGTGAATTTGACTAAGTGCCTAGGAGCATTTCCCTTTAAGAAGGCCGACGTGCTATGGTTCTCCACCTGGGTCAGGAAAGCAAAATTGTCCCTCTCCTCGCTGGAAGTCCAAAAAAAAGGCGTGAATTTGACTAAGTGCCTAGGAGCATTTCCCTTTAAGAAGGCCGACGTGCTATGGTTCTCCACCTGGGTCAGGAAAGCAAAATTGTCCCTCTCCTCGCTGGAAGTCCAAAAAAAAGGCGTGAATTTGACTAAGTGCCTAGGAGCATTTCCCTTTAAGAAGGCCGACGTGCTATGGTTCTCCACCCGGGTACGGAAAGCAAAATTAGTCCCTCTCCTCGCTGGAAGTCCAAAAAAAAGGCGTAAATTTGACTAAGTGCCTAGGAGGATGTCCCTTTAAGAAGGCTGACCTGCTATGGTTCTCCACCCGGGTGCGGAAAGCAAAATTAGTCCCTCTCCTCGCTGGAAGTCCAAAAAAAAGGCGGAAATTTGACTAAGTGCCTAGGAGGATGTCCCTTTAAGAAGGCTGACCTGCTATGGTTCTCCACCTGGGTCTGGAACGCCAAATTAGTCCCTCTCCTCGCTGGAAGTCCAAAAAAAAGGCGTGAATTTGACTAAGTGCCTAGGAGCATTTCCCTTTAAGAAGGCCGACGTGCTATGGTTCTCCACCTGGGTCAGGAAAGCAAAATTGTCCCTCTCCTCGCTGGAATTCCAAAAAAAAGGCCTGAATTTGACTAAGTGCCTAGGAGCATTTCCCTTTAAGAAGGCCGACGTGCTATGGTTCTCCACCTGGGTCAGGAAAGCAAAATTGTCCCTCTCCTCGCTGGAAGTCCAAAAAAAAGGCCTGAATTTGACTAAGTGCCTAGGAGCATTTCCCTTTAAGAAGGCCGACGTGCTATGGTTCTCCACCTGGGTCAGGAAAGCAAAATTGTCCCTCTCCTCGCTGGAAGTCCAAAAAAAAGGCGTGAATTTGACTAAGTGCCTAGGAGGATGTCCCTTTAAGAAGGCCGACGTGCTATGGTTCTCCACCTGGGTCAGGAAAGCAAAATTGTCCCTCTCCTCGCTGGAAGTCCAAAAAAAAAAGGTGTAAATTTGACTAAGTGTCTAGGAGCATTTCCCTTTAAGAAGGCCGACCTGCTATGGTTCTCCACCTGGGTCAGGAACGCCAAATTGTCCCTCTCCTCGCTGGAAGTCCAAAAAAAAGGCGTGAATTTGACTAAGTGTCTAGGAGCATTTCCCTTTAAGAAGGCCGACGTGCTATGGTTCTCCACCTGGGTACGGAACGCCAAATTAGTCCCTCTCCTAGCTGGAAGTCCAAAAAAAAGGCGTGAATTTGACTAAGTGTCATTATTTTAGAGTACCAGGCCTCTATAGAAAAGTTTGGTTTTTTGTCTATGTGTCATCATTTTAGAGTACCAGGCCTCTATAGAAAAGTTTGGTAAATTTGACTAAGTGTCTAGGAGCATTTCCCTTTAAGAAGGCCGACCTGCTATGGTTCTCCACCCGGGTACGGAAAGCAAAATTAGTCCCTCTCCTCGCTGGAAGTCCAAAAAAAAAAAGGCGTGAATTTGACTAAGTGCCTAGGAGCATTTCCCTTTAAGAAGGCCGACGTGCTATGGTTCTCCACCTGGGTCAGGAAAGCAAAATTGTCCCTCTCCTCGCTGGAAGTCCAAAAAAAAGGCGTGAATTTGACTAAGTGCCTAGGAGGATGTCCCTTTAAGAAGGCCGACGTGCTATGGTTCTCCACCTGGGTCAGGAAAGCAAAATTGTCCCTCTCCTCGCTGGAAGTCCAAAAAAAAGGCGTGAATTTGACTAAGTGCCTAGGAGCATTTCCCTTTAAGAAGGCCGACGTGCTATGGTTCTCCACCCGGGTACGGAAAGCAAAATTAGTCCCTCTCCTCGCTGGAAGTCCAAAAAAAAGGCGTGAATTTGACTAAGTGCCTAGGAGCATTTCCCTTTAAGAAGGCCGACGTGCTATGGTTCTCCACCCGGGTACGGAAAGCAAAATTAGTCCCTCTCCTCGCTGGAAGTCCAAAAAAAAGGTGTAAATTTGACTAAGTGCCTAGGAGGATGTCCCTTTAAGAAGGCCGACGTGCTATGGTTCTCCACCCGGGTCCGGAACTCAAAATTAGTCCCTCTCCTAGTTGGAAGTCATCAAAAAAAGGCGGAAATTTGACTAAGTGCCATCATTTTAGAGTACCAGGACTATAGCTGGGGAATTGGAGCCCTCTGGTGGACACTCGCTGCAAATGCACCCTGAATTAAACACATTATTTCCAGTTCTTTGGGGCCCTATTTTCAGACGTTGTGGAGCCCTCCAGTGGACTCCCGCCTCCAATGCACCCCCATAATTGTAGACATCACCCCCCAAATTAAAGACATTATTTCCAGTTCTTTTGGGGCCCTATTTTCAGCCGGTTTGGCGTATTTCCTTGACGCCGGGGAGTCCTACAGGTGTTCCCGGGGAATGAGAGGCCTTTTGTGGGCCAGAAAGAGTGGGGAACCCTTGGAGCCCCTATTTTCAGACAGTTTGGCTTATTTCGGTGACGCCGGGGCGTCCATCAGGTCTTCCCGGGGAATGAGAGGCCTTTTGGGGCCATACATAGGTCAACAAAAGAGTGGGGAAATGGAGCCCTCCGGTGGACTCCCGCTGCAAATGCACCCCCCAAATTAAATACATTAATTCCAGGCCTTTTGGGGCCCTATATTCAGACGGTGTGGAGCCCTCCAGTGGACTCCCGCCTCCAATGCACCCCCATAATTATAGACATCACCCCCCCAAATTAAACACATTATTTCCAGTTCTTTTGGGCCCCTATTTTCAGACGGTTTGGCGTATTTCCTTGACGCCGGGGAGTCCTACAGGTGTTCCCGGGGAATGAGAGGCCTTTTGTGGGCCAGAAAGAGTGGGGAACCCTTGGAGCCCCTATTTTCAGACAGTTTGGCTTATTTCGGTGACGCCGGGGCGTCCATCAGGTCTTCCCGGGGAATGAGAGGCCTTTTGGGGCCATAGGTCAACAAAAGAGTGGGGAAATGGAGCCCTCCGGTGGACTCCCGCTGCAAATGCACCCCCCAAATTAAATACATTAATTCCAGGCCTTTTGGGGCCCTATATTCAGACGGTGTGGAGCCCTCCAGTGGACTCCCGCCTCCAATGCACCCCCATAATTATAGACATCACCCCCCCAAATTAAACACATTATTTCCAGTTCTTTTGGGCCCCTATTTTCAGACGGTTTGGCGTATTTCCTTGACGCCGGGGAGTCCTACAGGTGTTCCCGGGGAATGAGAGGCCTTTTGTGGGCCAGAAAGAGTGGGGAACCCTTGGAGCCCCTATTTTCAGACAGTTTGGCTTATTTCGGTGACGCCGGGGCGTCCATCAGGTCTTCCCGGGGAATGAGAGGCCTTTTGGGGCCATAGGTCAACAAAAGAGTGGGGAAATGGAGCCCTCCGGTGGACTCCCGCTGCAAATGCACCCCCCAAATTAAATACATTAATTCCAGGCCTTTTGGGGCCCTATATTCAGACGGTGTGGAGCCCTCCAGTGGACTCCCGCCTCCAATGCACCCCCATAATTATAGACATCACCCCCCAAATTAAACACATTATTTCCAGTTCTTTTGGGCCCCTATTTTCAGACGGTTTGGCGTATTTCCTTGACGCCGGGGAGTCCTACAGGTGTTCCCGGGGAATGAGAGGCCTTTTGTGGGCCAGAAAGAGTGGGGAACCCTTGGAGCCCCTATTTTCAGACAGTTTGCCGTATTTCGGTGACGCCGGGGCGTCCATCAGGTCTTCCCGGGGAATGTGAGGCCTTTCGTGGGCCATATTTTCAGACAGATTGGCCTGTTTCAGTGACGCCGAGGCGTCCATCAGGTCTTCCCGGGGAGTGTGAGGCCTTTTGGGGCCCTATTTTCAGACAGAAAAAAAAGAAAAGTAACCCTTACACTACAAATGACAGCGGGGAAACGCCCCCCCAGCAAAGTCACAGGGGAAGTGGGGTAGACAAGTGGAGAGTGTCTGGGGAAAAGTCCACAAAATGATCAAAAATCACACCCAGGTACGAGTGCCACAAGTCCCGCCGCGTCCCACCCGAGTCCGAGGTGCCCCCCACATGCCCAAAACGCACCCAGCAAAGGCGCACTGTGATTGGGAAGAAAAGTTGGAAAAGTGGGCAAAAGTCCGGAAAAATGACCAAAAACCACACCCAGGTTAGAGCCCCACACGTCCTGCAGTCGCACCCGAGTCCTGGGATGCCCAACATGTCCAAAAAAATCAAAAAAAGCCCAAAAAATCAAAAAAATCCCCGGGCCGTATCTTGGACGCCGGCGTACCGCGTTCGGCCCTCGTGCCGTAGTTTGGCGACCGATTGTAAAAATTTGCCGCGACCGGCTAGTTTTTTTCCTTGGAGTAAATAGAGAGTAGATCCAGCAGAAAATATGCACTATAAACAAAGAGAGGGAGTTTGGAGGGGGGGCAAAAACGCCCTCTTGGAACTTTTGCAGCAGCACACATCAAACTAGCGGGGAGAAGGCATGCATAGCAAAAGGCCACGAAATGATCCAAAATCACACCCAGGTTCGAGTCCCACAAGTCCCGCCGCGTTCCACCAGGGTTCCGGGGCGCCTACAATGTCCACAACTTACCCAGCAAAGGTGCACTGTGATTGGGAAGAAAAGTTGGGAAAGTGGGCAAAAGTCCCGAATTTTATCCAAAATTATACCCAGGTTCGAGTCCCACAAGTCCCGCCGCGTTCCACCAGCAAAAGTCCCGAATTTGATCCAAAATCACACCCAGGTTTGAGTCCCACAAGTCCCGCCGCGTTCCACCAGTGTCACGGGGTGCCTGACATGTCCACAACGCACCCAGCAAAGGCGCACTGTGATTGGGAAGAAAAGTTGGGAAAGTGGGCAAAAGTCCCGAATTTGGTCCAAAATCACACCCAGGTTCGAGTCCCACAAGTCCCGCCGCGTTCCACCAGTGTCTCGGGGTGCCTACAATGTCCACAACTTACCCAGCAAAGGCGCACTGTGATTGGGAAGAAAAGTTGGGAAAGTGGGCAAAAGTCCCGAATTTGGTCCAAAATCACACCCAGGTTCGAGTCCCACAAGTCCCGCCGCGTTCCACCAGTGTCTCGGGGTGCCTACAATGTCCACAACTTACCCAGCAAAGGCGCACTGTGATTGGGAAGAAAAGTTGGGAAAGTGGGCAAAAGTCCCGAATTTGATCCAAAATTATGCCCGGGTTGGAGTACCACGAGTCCGGCCGCGTTCCACCGGTGTCCCGGGGGTGCCTGGCATGTCCACAACTTACCCAGCAAAGGCGCACTGTGATTGGGAAGAAAAGTTGGGAAAGTGGGCAAAAGTCCCGAATTCGGTCCAAAATCACACCCAGGTTCGAGTCCCACAAGTCCCGCCGCGTTCCACCAGGGTCTCGGGGTGCCTACAATGTCCACAACGCACCCAGCAAAGGTGCACTGTGAGTGGGCAAGAAAAGTTGGGAAAGTGGGCAAAAGTCCCGAATTTGGTCCAAAATCACACCCAGGTTCGAGTCCCACAAGTCCCGCCGCGTTCCACCAGTGTCTCGGGGTGCCTACAATGTCCACAACTTACCCAGCAAAGGCGCACTGTGATTGGGAAGAAAAGTTGGGAAAGTGGGCAAAAGTCCCGAATTCGGTCCAAAATCACACCCAGGTTCGAGTCCCACAAGTCCCGCCGCGTTCCACCAGGGTTCCGGGGTGCCTACAATGTCCACGACGCACCCAGCAAAGGCGCACTGTGATTGGGAAGAAAAGTTGGGAAAGTGGGCAAAAGTCCCGAATTTGGTCCAAAATCACACCCAGGTTCGAGTCCCACAAGTCCCGCCGCGTTCCACCAGGGTTCCGGGGTGCCTACAATGTCCACAACGCACCCAGCAAAGGCGCACTGTGATTGGGAAGAAAAGTTGGGAAAGTGGGCAAAAGTCCCGAATTTGGTCCAAAATCACACCCAGGTTCGAGTCCCACAAGTCCCGCCGCGTTCCACCAGGGTTCCGGGGTGCCTGACATGTCCACGACGCACCCAGCAAAGGCGCACTGTGATTGGGAAGAAAAGTTGGGAAAGTGGGCAAAAGTCCCGAATTTGGTCCAAAATCACACCCAGGTTCGAGTCCCACAAGTCCCGCCGCGTTCCACCAGGGTTCCGGGGTGCCTACAATGTCCAAGACGCACCCAGCAAAGGCGCACTGTGATTGGGAAGAAAAGTTGGGAAAGTGGGCAAAAGTCCCGAATTTGGTCCAAAATCACACCCAGGTTCGAGTCCCACAAGTCCCGCCGCGTTCCACCAGGGTTCCGGGGTGCCTACAATGTCCAAGACGCACCCAGCAAAGGCGCACTGTGATTGGGAAGAAAAGTTGGGAAAGTGGGCAAAAGTCCCGAATTTTATCCAAAATCACACCCAGGTTCGAGTCCCACAAGTCCCGCCGCGTTCCACCAGTGTCTCGGGGTGCCTACAATGTCCACAACTTACCCAGCAAAGGCGCACTGTGATTGGGAAGAAAAGTTGGGAAAGTGGGCAAAAGTCCCGAATTTGATCCAAAATTATGCCCGGGTTGGAGTACCACGAGTCCGGCCGCGTTCCACCGGTGTCCCGGGGGTGCCTGGCATGTCCACAACTTACCCAGCAAAGGCGCACTGTGATTGGGAAGAAAAGTTGGGAAAGTGGGCAAAAGTCCCGAATTTGATCCAAAATTATGCCCGGGTTGGAGTACCACGAGTCCGGCCGCGTTCCACCGGTGTCCCGGGGGTGCCTGCCATGTCCACAACTTACCCAGCAAAGGCGCACTGTGATTCAGAAGAAAAGTTGGGAAAGTGGGGAAAAAAAGGACCGGGAAATATCCAAAATTATGCCCGGGTTGGAGTACCACGAGTCCGGCCGCGTTCCACCGGTGTCCCGGGGGTGCCTGGCACGTCCACAACTTACCCAGCAAAGGCGCACTGTCAGTGGGGAAGACCAAACATGTCTCGGATTTTTTCCAAGTACCTTAACGAGAGAGGCTAAAAAGCACCTGTTTTTACCTTCTCTCGTTGTTGTACTTAGAAAAAAAACGAGAAAATAAAAAATCTGGGTTTTTTTCTAAGTACCTTAACGAGAGAGGCTAAAAAAAACCATTTTTTACCTTCTCTCGTTGTTGTACTTAGAAAAAAAACGAGAAAAAAAATTTTCCCCATTCATTTCAATGGGAGTTCATTTTTTTTTTGGGATTTTTTCTAAGTACCTTAACGAGAGAGGCTTAATTTTTCACCTACTTTTTACCTTCTCTCGATTTTTCGTTTTTTACCTGGTCGACCAAAACACCTCCATCTCGTTACTATGTGCACCATGTCTGACAGGCTGAAATCACAGGGAACGCGTCCGAGTCAAAGTGAGCTATTTTCGGACACAAATATGGTGTTTTTCCCCTCTATCCTCTGGTTCTTTTTTCAAACTGATCTTCCAGCATCTGAGCGACAGGGGCTCATGCAGACACCTGTGTCCGCCCGAGGGGCGCCTTCCCGGACACATATATGGTGCTTCCCCCCTCTTTACCCCGGTCCTTTTTCAAACTGATCTTCCAGCATCTGAGCGACAGGGGCTCATGCAGACA
>NW_027316585.1:375000-382500 GCF_033978685.3 Nerophis lumbriciformis | reverse complement strand
CTGCAAATGCACCCTGAATTAAAGACATTATTTCCAGTTCTTTTGGGGCCCTATTTTCAGGCGTAAATTTGACTAAGTGTCTAGGGGCATGTCCCTTTAAGAAGGCCGACCTGCTATGGTTCTCCACCTGGGTCTAGAACGCCAAATTAGTCCCTCTCCTCGCTGGAAGTCCAAAAAAAAGGCGTGAATTTGACTAAGTGCCTAGGAGGATGTCCCTTTAAGAAGGCCGACGTGCTATGGTTCTCCACCTGGGTCAGGAAAGCAAAATTGTCCCTCTCCTCGCTGGAAGTCCAAAAAAAAGGCGTGAATTTGACTAAGTGCCTAGGAGCATTTCCCTTTAAGAAGGCCGACGTGCTATGGTTCTCCACCCGGGTACGGAAAGCAAAATTAGTCCCTCTCCTCGCTGGAAGTCCAAAAAAAAGGCGTAAATTTGACTAAGTGCCTAGGAGGATGTCCCTTAAAGAAGGCCGACGTGCTATGGTTCTCCACCTGGGTCTGGAACGCCAAATTAGTCCCTCTCCTCGCTGGAAGTCCAAAAAAAAGGCGTGAATTTGACTAAGTGCCTAGGAGGATGTCCCTTAAAGAAGGCCGACGTGCTATGGTTCTCCACCTGGGTCTGGAACGCCAAATTAGTCCCTCTCCTCGCTGGAAGTCCAAAAAAAAGGCGGAAATTTGACTAAGTGCCTAGGAGGATGTCCCTTTAAGAAGGCCGACGTGCTATGGTTCTCCACCCGGGTCCGGAACTCAAAATTAGTCCCTCTCCTAGTTGGAAGTCATCAAAAAAAGGCGGAAATTTGACTAAGTGCCATCATTTTAGAGTACCAGGACTATAGCTGGGGAATTGGAGCCCTCTGGTGGACACTCGCTGCAAATGCACCCTGAATTAAAGACATTATTTCCAGTTCTTTTGGGGCCCTATTTTCAGGCGTAAATTTGACTAAGTGTCTAGGGGCATGTCCCTTTAAGAAGGCCGACCTGCTATGGTTCTCCACCTGGGTCTGGAACGCCAAATTAGTCCCTCTCCTCGCTGGAAGTCCAAAAAAAAGGCGTGAATTTGACTAAGTGCCTAGGAGCATTTCCCTTTAAGAAGGCCGACGTGCTATGGTTCTCCACCTGGGTCAGGAAAGCAAAATTGTCCCTCTCCTCGCTGGAATTCCAAAAAAAAGGCCTGAATTTGACTAAGTGCCTAGGAGCATTTCCCTTTAAGAAGGCCGACGTGCTATGGTTCTCCACCTGGGTCAGGAAAGCAAAATTGTCCCTCTCCTCGCTGGAAGTCCAAAAAAAAGGCCTGAATTTGACTAAGTGCCTAGGAGCATTTCCCTTTAAGAAGGCCGACGTGCTATGGTTCTCCACCTGGGTCAGGAAAGCAAAATTGTCCCTCTCCTCGCTGGAAGTCCAAAAAAAAGGCGTGAATTTGACTAAGTGCCTAGGAGGATGTCCCTTTAAGAAGGCCGACGTGCTATGGTTCTCCACCTGGGTCAGGAAAGCAAAATTGTCCCTCTCCTCGCTGGAAGTCCAAAAAAAAAAGGTGTAAATTTGACTAAGTGTCTAGGAGCATTTCCCTTTAAGAAGGCCGACCTGCTATGGTTCTCCACCTGGGTCAGGAACGCCAAATTGTCCCTCTCCTCGCTGGAAGTCCAAAAAAAAGGCGTGAATTTGACTAAGTGTCTAGGAGCATTTCCCTTTAAGAAGGCCGACGTGCTATGGTTCTCCACCTGGGTACGGAACGCCAAATTAGTCCCTCTCCTAGCTGGAAGTCCAAAAAAAAGGCGTGAATTTGACTAAGTGTCATTATTTTAGAGTACCAGGCCTCTATAGAAAAGTTTGGTTTTTTGTCTATGTGTCATCATTTTAGAGTACCAGGCCTCTATAGAAAAGTTTGGTAAATTTGACTAAGTGTCTAGGAGCATTTCCCTTTAAGAAGGCCGACCTGCTATGGTTCTCCACCCGGGTACGGAAAGCAAAATTAGTCCCTCTCCTCGCTGGAAGTCCAAAAAAAAAAAGGCGTGAATTTGACTAAGTGCCTAGGAGCATTTCCCTTTAAGAAGGCCGACGTGCTATGGTTCTCCACCTGGGTCAGGAAAGCAAAATTGTCCCTCTCCTCGCTGGAAGTCCAAAAAAAAGGCGTGAATTTGACTAAGTGCCTAGGAGGATGTCCCTTTAAGAAGGCCGACGTGCTATGGTTCTCCACCTGGGTCAGGAAAGCAAAATTGTCCCTCTCCTCGCTGGAAGTCCAAAAAAAAGGCGTGAATTTGACTAAGTGCCTAGGAGCATTTCCCTTTAAGAAGGCCGACGTGCTATGGTTCTCCACCCGGGTACGGAAAGCAAAATTAGTCCCTCTCCTCGCTGGAAGTCCAAAAAAAAGGCGTGAATTTGACTAAGTGCCTAGGAGCATTTCCCTTTAAGAAGGCCGACGTGCTATGGTTCTCCACCCGGGTACGGAAAGCAAAATTAGTCCCTCTCCTCGCTGGAAGTCCAAAAAAAAGGTGTAAATTTGACTAAGTGCCTAGGAGGATGTCCCTTTAAGAAGGCCGACGTGCTATGGTTCTCCACCCGGGTCCGGAACTCAAAATTAGTCCCTCTCCTAGTTGGAAGTCATCAAAAAAAGGCGGAAATTTGACTAAGTGCCATCATTTTAGAGTACCAGGACTATAGCTGGGGAATTGGAGCCCTCTGGTGGACACTCGCTGCAAATGCACCCTGAATTAAACACATTATTTCCAGTTCTTTGGGGCCCTATTTTCAGACGTTGTGGAGCCCTCCAGTGGACTCCCGCCTCCAATGCACCCCCATAATTGTAGACATCACCCCCCAAATTAAAGACATTATTTCCAGTTCTTTTGGGGCCCTATTTTCAGCCGGTTTGGCGTATTTCCTTGACGCCGGGGAGTCCTACAGGTGTTCCCGGGGAATGAGAGGCCTTTTGTGGGCCAGAAAGAGTGGGGAACCCTTGGAGCCCCTATTTTCAGACAGTTTGGCTTATTTCGGTGACGCCGGGGCGTCCATCAGGTCTTCCCGGGGAATGAGAGGCCTTTTGGGGCCATACATAGGTCAACAAAAGAGTGGGGAAATGGAGCCCTCCGGTGGACTCCCGCTGCAAATGCACCCCCCAAATTAAATACATTAATTCCAGGCCTTTTGGGGCCCTATATTCAGACGGTGTGGAGCCCTCCAGTGGACTCCCGCCTCCAATGCACCCCCATAATTATAGACATCACCCCCCCAAATTAAACACATTATTTCCAGTTCTTTTGGGCCCCTATTTTCAGACGGTTTGGCGTATTTCCTTGACGCCGGGGAGTCCTACAGGTGTTCCCGGGGAATGAGAGGCCTTTTGTGGGCCAGAAAGAGTGGGGAACCCTTGGAGCCCCTATTTTCAGACAGTTTGGCTTATTTCGGTGACGCCGGGGCGTCCATCAGGTCTTCCCGGGGAATGAGAGGCCTTTTGGGGCCATAGGTCAACAAAAGAGTGGGGAAATGGAGCCCTCCGGTGGACTCCCGCTGCAAATGCACCCCCCAAATTAAATACATTAATTCCAGGCCTTTTGGGGCCCTATATTCAGACGGTGTGGAGCCCTCCAGTGGACTCCCGCCTCCAATGCACCCCCATAATTATAGACATCACCCCCCCAAATTAAACACATTATTTCCAGTTCTTTTGGGCCCCTATTTTCAGACGGTTTGGCGTATTTCCTTGACGCCGGGGAGTCCTACAGGTGTTCCCGGGGAATGAGAGGCCTTTTGTGGGCCAGAAAGAGTGGGGAACCCTTGGAGCCCCTATTTTCAGACAGTTTGGCTTATTTCGGTGACGCCGGGGCGTCCATCAGGTCTTCCCGGGGAATGAGAGGCCTTTTGGGGCCATAGGTCAACAAAAGAGTGGGGAAATGGAGCCCTCCGGTGGACTCCCGCTGCAAATGCACCCCCCAAATTAAATACATTAATTCCAGGCCTTTTGGGGCCCTATATTCAGACGGTGTGGAGCCCTCCAGTGGACTCCCGCCTCCAATGCACCCCCATAATTATAGACATCACCCCCCAAATTAAACACATTATTTCCAGTTCTTTTGGGCCCCTATTTTCAGACGGTTTGGCGTATTTCCTTGACGCCGGGGAGTCCTACAGGTGTTCCCGGGGAATGAGAGGCCTTTTGTGGGCCAGAAAGAGTGGGGAACCCTTGGAGCCCCTATTTTCAGACAGTTTGCCGTATTTCGGTGACGCCGGGGCGTCCATCAGGTCTTCCCGGGGAATGTGAGGCCTTTCGTGGGCCATATTTTCAGACAGATTGGCCTGTTTCAGTGACGCCGAGGCGTCCATCAGGTCTTCCCGGGGAGTGTGAGGCCTTTTGGGGCCCTATTTTCAGACAGAAAAAAAAGAAAAGTAACCCTTACACTACAAATGACAGCGGGGAAACGCCCCCCCAGCAAAGTCACAGGGGAAGTGGGGTAGACAAGTGGAGAGTGTCTGGGGAAAAGTCCACAAAATGATCAAAAATCACACCCAGGTACGAGTGCCACAAGTCCCGCCGCGTCCCACCCGAGTCCGAGGTGCCCCCCACATGCCCAAAACGCACCCAGCAAAGGCGCACTGTGATTGGGAAGAAAAGTTGGAAAAGTGGGCAAAAGTCCGGAAAAATGACCAAAAACCACACCCAGGTTAGAGCCCCACACGTCCTGCAGTCGCACCCGAGTCCTGGGATGCCCAACATGTCCAAAAAAATCAAAAAAAGCCCAAAAAATCAAAAAAATCCCCGGGCCGTATCTTGGACGCCGGCGTACCGCGTTCGGCCCTCGTGCCGTAGTTTGGCGACCGATTGTAAAAATTTGCCGCGACCGGCTAGTTTTTTTCCTTGGAGTAAATAGAGAGTAGATCCAGCAGAAAATATGCACTATAAACAAAGAGAGGGAGTTTGGAGGGGGGGCAAAAACGCCCTCTTGGAACTTTTGCAGCAGCACACATCAAACTAGCGGGGAGAAGGCATGCATAGCAAAAGGCCACGAAATGATCCAAAATCACACCCAGGTTCGAGTCCCACAAGTCCCGCCGCGTTCCACCAGGGTTCCGGGGCGCCTACAATGTCCACAACTTACCCAGCAAAGGTGCACTGTGATTGGGAAGAAAAGTTGGGAAAGTGGGCAAAAGTCCCGAATTTTATCCAAAATTATACCCAGGTTCGAGTCCCACAAGTCCCGCCGCGTTCCACCAGCAAAAGTCCCGAATTTGATCCAAAATCACACCCAGGTTTGAGTCCCACAAGTCCCGCCGCGTTCCACCAGTGTCACGGGGTGCCTGACATGTCCACAACGCACCCAGCAAAGGCGCACTGTGATTGGGAAGAAAAGTTGGGAAAGTGGGCAAAAGTCCCGAATTTGGTCCAAAATCACACCCAGGTTCGAGTCCCACAAGTCCCGCCGCGTTCCACCAGTGTCTCGGGGTGCCTACAATGTCCACAACTTACCCAGCAAAGGCGCACTGTGATTGGGAAGAAAAGTTGGGAAAGTGGGCAAAAGTCCCGAATTTGGTCCAAAATCACACCCAGGTTCGAGTCCCACAAGTCCCGCCGCGTTCCACCAGTGTCTCGGGGTGCCTACAATGTCCACAACTTACCCAGCAAAGGCGCACTGTGATTGGGAAGAAAAGTTGGGAAAGTGGGCAAAAGTCCCGAATTTGATCCAAAATTATGCCCGGGTTGGAGTACCACGAGTCCGGCCGCGTTCCACCGGTGTCCCGGGGGTGCCTGGCATGTCCACAACTTACCCAGCAAAGGCGCACTGTGATTGGGAAGAAAAGTTGGGAAAGTGGGCAAAAGTCCCGAATTCGGTCCAAAATCACACCCAGGTTCGAGTCCCACAAGTCCCGCCGCGTTCCACCAGGGTCTCGGGGTGCCTACAATGTCCACAACGCACCCAGCAAAGGTGCACTGTGAGTGGGCAAGAAAAGTTGGGAAAGTGGGCAAAAGTCCCGAATTTGGTCCAAAATCACACCCAGGTTCGAGTCCCACAAGTCCCGCCGCGTTCCACCAGTGTCTCGGGGTGCCTACAATGTCCACAACTTACCCAGCAAAGGCGCACTGTGATTGGGAAGAAAAGTTGGGAAAGTGGGCAAAAGTCCCGAATTCGGTCCAAAATCACACCCAGGTTCGAGTCCCACAAGTCCCGCCGCGTTCCACCAGGGTTCCGGGGTGCCTACAATGTCCACGACGCACCCAGCAAAGGCGCACTGTGATTGGGAAGAAAAGTTGGGAAAGTGGGCAAAAGTCCCGAATTTGGTCCAAAATCACACCCAGGTTCGAGTCCCACAAGTCCCGCCGCGTTCCACCAGGGTTCCGGGGTGCCTACAATGTCCACAACGCACCCAGCAAAGGCGCACTGTGATTGGGAAGAAAAGTTGGGAAAGTGGGCAAAAGTCCCGAATTTGGTCCAAAATCACACCCAGGTTCGAGTCCCACAAGTCCCGCCGCGTTCCACCAGGGTTCCGGGGTGCCTGACATGTCCACGACGCACCCAGCAAAGGCGCACTGTGATTGGGAAGAAAAGTTGGGAAAGTGGGCAAAAGTCCCGAATTTGGTCCAAAATCACACCCAGGTTCGAGTCCCACAAGTCCCGCCGCGTTCCACCAGGGTTCCGGGGTGCCTACAATGTCCAAGACGCACCCAGCAAAGGCGCACTGTGATTGGGAAGAAAAGTTGGGAAAGTGGGCAAAAGTCCCGAATTTGGTCCAAAATCACACCCAGGTTCGAGTCCCACAAGTCCCGCCGCGTTCCACCAGGGTTCCGGGGTGCCTACAATGTCCAAGACGCACCCAGCAAAGGCGCACTGTGATTGGGAAGAAAAGTTGGGAAAGTGGGCAAAAGTCCCGAATTTTATCCAAAATCACACCCAGGTTCGAGTCCCACAAGTCCCGCCGCGTTCCACCAGTGTCTCGGGGTGCCTACAATGTCCACAACTTACCCAGCAAAGGCGCACTGTGATTGGGAAGAAAAGTTGGGAAAGTGGGCAAAAGTCCCGAATTTGATCCAAAATTATGCCCGGGTTGGAGTACCACGAGTCCGGCCGCGTTCCACCGGTGTCCCGGGGGTGCCTGGCATGTCCACAACTTACCCAGCAAAGGCGCACTGTGATTGGGAAGAAAAGTTGGGAAAGTGGGCAAAAGTCCCGAATTTGATCCAAAATTATGCCCGGGTTGGAGTACCACGAGTCCGGCCGCGTTCCACCGGTGTCCCGGGGGTGCCTGCCATGTCCACAACTTACCCAGCAAAGGCGCACTGTGATTCAGAAGAAAAGTTGGGAAAGTGGGGAAAAAAAGGACCGGGAAATATCCAAAATTATGCCCGGGTTGGAGTACCACGAGTCCGGCCGCGTTCCACCGGTGTCCCGGGGGTGCCTGGCACGTCCACAACTTACCCAGCAAAGGCGCACTGTCAGTGGGGAAGACCAAACATGTCTCGGATTTTTTCCAAGTACCTTAACGAGAGAGGCTAAAAAGCACCTGTTTTTACCTTCT
>NW_027316585.1:352500-362500 GCF_033978685.3 Nerophis lumbriciformis | reverse complement strand
AGGCCTGAATTTGACTAAGTGCCTAGGAGCATTTCCCTTTAAGAAGGCCGACGTGCTATGGTTCTCCACCTGGGTCAGGAAAGCAAAATTGTCCCTCTCCTCGCTGGAAGTCCAAAAAAAAGGCGTGAATTTGACTAAGTGCCTAGGAGGATGTCCCTTTAAGAAGGCCGACGTGCTATGGTTCTCCACCTGGGTCAGGAAAGCAAAATTGTCCCTCTCCTCGCTGGAAGTCCAAAAAAAAGGCGTAAATTTGACTAAGTGCCTAGGAGGATGTCCCTTAAAGAAGGCCGACGTGCTATGGTTCTCCACCTGGGTCTGGAACGCCAAATTAGTCCCTCTCCTCGCTGGAAGTCCAAAAAAAAGGCGGAAATTTGACTAAGTGCCTAGGAGGATGTCCCTTTAAGAAGGCCGACGTGCTATGGTTCTCCACCCGGGTCCGGAACTCAAAATTAGTCCCTCTCCTAGTTGGAAGTCATCAAAAAAAGGCGGAAATTTGACTAAGTGCCATCATTTTAGAGTACCAGGACTATAGCTGGGGAATTGGAGCCCTCTGGTGGACACTCGCTGCAAATGCACCCTGAATTAAAGACATTATTTCCAGTTCTTTTGGGGCCCTATTTTCAGGCGTAAATTTGACTAAGTGTCTAGGGGCATGTCCCTTTAAGAAGGCCGACCTGCTATGGTTCTCCACCTGGGTCTAGAACGCCAAATTAGTCCCTCTCCTCGCTGGAAGTCCAAAAAAAAGGCGTGAATTTGACTAAGTGCCTAGGAGGATGTCCCTTTAAGAAGGCCGACGTGCTATGGTTCTCCACCTGGGTCAGGAAAGCAAAATTGTCCCTCTCCTCGCTGGAAGTCCAAAAAAAAGGCGTGAATTTGACTAAGTGCCTAGGAGCATTTCCCTTTAAGAAGGCCGACGTGCTATGGTTCTCCACCCGGGTACGGAAAGCAAAATTAGTCCCTCTCCTCGCTGGAAGTCCAAAAAAAAGGCGTAAATTTGACTAAGTGCCTAGGAGGATGTCCCTTAAAGAAGGCCGACGTGCTATGGTTCTCCACCTGGGTCTGGAACGCCAAATTAGTCCCTCTCCTCGCTGGAAGTCCAAAAAAAAGGCGTGAATTTGACTAAGTGCCTAGGAGGATGTCCCTTAAAGAAGGCCGACGTGCTATGGTTCTCCACCTGGGTCTGGAACGCCAAATTAGTCCCTCTCCTCGCTGGAAGTCCAAAAAAAAGGCGGAAATTTGACTAAGTGCCTAGGAGGATGTCCCTTTAAGAAGGCCGACGTGCTATGGTTCTCCACCCGGGTCCGGAACTCAAAATTAGTCCCTCTCCTAGTTGGAAGTCATCAAAAAAAGGCGGAAATTTGACTAAGTGCCATCATTTTAGAGTACCAGGACTATAGCTGGGGAATTGGAGCCCTCTGGTGGACACTCGCTGCAAATGCACCCTGAATTAAAGACATTATTTCCAGTTCTTTTGGGGCCCTATTTTCAGGCGTAAATTTGACTAAGTGTCTAGGGGCATGTCCCTTTAAGAAGGCCGACCTGCTATGGTTCTCCACCTGGGTCTGGAACGCCAAATTAGTCCCTCTCCTCGCTGGAAGTCCAAAAAAAAGGCGTGAATTTGACTAAGTGCCTAGGAGCATTTCCCTTTAAGAAGGCCGACGTGCTATGGTTCTCCACCTGGGTCAGGAAAGCAAAATTGTCCCTCTCCTCGCTGGAATTCCAAAAAAAAGGCCTGAATTTGACTAAGTGCCTAGGAGCATTTCCCTTTAAGAAGGCCGACGTGCTATGGTTCTCCACCTGGGTCAGGAAAGCAAAATTGTCCCTCTCCTCGCTGGAAGTCCAAAAAAAAGGCCTGAATTTGACTAAGTGCCTAGGAGCATTTCCCTTTAAGAAGGCCGACGTGCTATGGTTCTCCACCTGGGTCAGGAAAGCAAAATTGTCCCTCTCCTCGCTGGAAGTCCAAAAAAAAGGCGTGAATTTGACTAAGTGCCTAGGAGGATGTCCCTTTAAGAAGGCCGACGTGCTATGGTTCTCCACCTGGGTCAGGAAAGCAAAATTGTCCCTCTCCTCGCTGGAAGTCCAAAAAAAAAAGGTGTAAATTTGACTAAGTGTCTAGGAGCATTTCCCTTTAAGAAGGCCGACCTGCTATGGTTCTCCACCTGGGTCAGGAACGCCAAATTGTCCCTCTCCTCGCTGGAAGTCCAAAAAAAAGGCGTGAATTTGACTAAGTGTCTAGGAGCATTTCCCTTTAAGAAGGCCGACGTGCTATGGTTCTCCACCTGGGTACGGAACGCCAAATTAGTCCCTCTCCTAGCTGGAAGTCCAAAAAAAAGGCGTGAATTTGACTAAGTGTCATTATTTTAGAGTACCAGGCCTCTATAGAAAAGTTTGGTTTTTTGTCTATGTGTCATCATTTTAGAGTACCAGGCCTCTATAGAAAAGTTTGGTAAATTTGACTAAGTGTCTAGGAGCATTTCCCTTTAAGAAGGCCGACCTGCTATGGTTCTCCACCCGGGTACGGAAAGCAAAATTAGTCCCTCTCCTCGCTGGAAGTCCAAAAAAAAAAAGGCGTGAATTTGACTAAGTGCCTAGGAGCATTTCCCTTTAAGAAGGCCGACGTGCTATGGTTCTCCACCTGGGTCAGGAAAGCAAAATTGTCCCTCTCCTCGCTGGAAGTCCAAAAAAAAGGCGTGAATTTGACTAAGTGCCTAGGAGGATGTCCCTTTAAGAAGGCCGACGTGCTATGGTTCTCCACCTGGGTCAGGAAAGCAAAATTGTCCCTCTCCTCGCTGGAAGTCCAAAAAAAAGGCGTGAATTTGACTAAGTGCCTAGGAGCATTTCCCTTTAAGAAGGCCGACGTGCTATGGTTCTCCACCCGGGTACGGAAAGCAAAATTAGTCCCTCTCCTCGCTGGAAGTCCAAAAAAAAGGCGTGAATTTGACTAAGTGCCTAGGAGCATTTCCCTTTAAGAAGGCCGACGTGCTATGGTTCTCCACCCGGGTACGGAAAGCAAAATTAGTCCCTCTCCTCGCTGGAAGTCCAAAAAAAAGGTGTAAATTTGACTAAGTGCCTAGGAGGATGTCCCTTTAAGAAGGCCGACGTGCTATGGTTCTCCACCCGGGTCCGGAACTCAAAATTAGTCCCTCTCCTAGTTGGAAGTCATCAAAAAAAGGCGGAAATTTGACTAAGTGCCATCATTTTAGAGTACCAGGACTATAGCTGGGGAATTGGAGCCCTCTGGTGGACACTCGCTGCAAATGCACCCTGAATTAAACACATTATTTCCAGTTCTTTGGGGCCCTATTTTCAGACGTTGTGGAGCCCTCCAGTGGACTCCCGCCTCCAATGCACCCCCATAATTGTAGACATCACCCCCCAAATTAAAGACATTATTTCCAGTTCTTTTGGGGCCCTATTTTCAGCCGGTTTGGCGTATTTCCTTGACGCCGGGGAGTCCTACAGGTGTTCCCGGGGAATGAGAGGCCTTTTGTGGGCCAGAAAGAGTGGGGAACCCTTGGAGCCCCTATTTTCAGACAGTTTGGCTTATTTCGGTGACGCCGGGGCGT
Source organism: Nerophis lumbriciformis (assembly GCF_033978685.3). Classification (NCBI taxonomy): domain Eukaryota; kingdom Metazoa; phylum Chordata; class Actinopteri; order Syngnathiformes; family Syngnathidae; genus Nerophis; species Nerophis lumbriciformis. The sequence continues at coordinate 358,934 of NW_027316585.1, read as the reverse complement.
CCATCAGGTCTTCCCGGGGAATGAGAGGCCTTTTGGGGCCATACATAGGTCAACAAAAGAGTGGGGAAATGGAGCCCTCCGGTGGACTCCCGCTGCAAATGCACCCCCCAAATTAAATACATTAATTCCAGGCCTTTTGGGGCCCTATATTCAGACGGTGTGGAGCCCTCCAGTGGACTCCCGCCTCCAATGCACCCCCATAATTATAGACATCACCCCCCCAAATTAAACACATTATTTCCAGTTCTTTTGGGCCCCTATTTTCAGACGGTTTGGCGTATTTCCTTGACGCCGGGGAGTCCTACAGGTGTTCCCGGGGAATGAGAGGCCTTTTGTGGGCCAGAAAGAGTGGGGAACCCTTGGAGCCCCTATTTTCAGACAGTTTGGCTTATTTCGGTGACGCCGGGGCGTCCATCAGGTCTTCCCGGGGAATGAGAGGCCTTTTGGGGCCATAGGTCAACAAAAGAGTGGGGAAATGGAGCCCTCCGGTGGACTCCCGCTGCAAATGCACCCCCCAAATTAAATACATTAATTCCAGGCCTTTTGGGGCCCTATATTCAGACGGTGTGGAGCCCTCCAGTGGACTCCCGCCTCCAATGCACCCCCATAATTATAGACATCACCCCCCCAAATTAAACACATTATTTCCAGTTCTTTTGGGCCCCTATTTTCAGACGGTTTGGCGTATTTCCTTGACGCCGGGGAGTCCTACAGGTGTTCCCGGGGAATGAGAGGCCTTTTGTGGGCCAGAAAGAGTGGGGAACCCTTGGAGCCCCTATTTTCAGACAGTTTGGCTTATTTCGGTGACGCCGGGGCGTCCATCAGGTCTTCCCGGGGAATGAGAGGCCTTTTGGGGCCATAGGTCAACAAAAGAGTGGGGAAATGGAGCCCTCCGGTGGACTCCCGCTGCAAATGCACCCCCCAAATTAAATACATTAATTCCAGGCCTTTTGGGGCCCTATATTCAGACGGTGTGGAGCCCTCCAGTGGACTCCCGCCTCCAATGCACCCCCATAATTATAGACATCACCCCCCAAATTAAACACATTATTTCCAGTTCTTTTGGGCCCCTATTTTCAGACGGTTTGGCGTATTTCCTTGACGCCGGGGAGTCCTACAGGTGTTCCCGGGGAATGAGAGGCCTTTTGTGGGCCAGAAAGAGTGGGGAACCCTTGGAGCCCCTATTTTCAGACAGTTTGCCGTATTTCGGTGACGCCGGGGCGTCCATCAGGTCTTCCCGGGGAATGTGAGGCCTTTCGTGGGCCATATTTTCAGACAGATTGGCCTGTTTCAGTGACGCCGAGGCGTCCATCAGGTCTTCCCGGGGAGTGTGAGGCCTTTTGGGGCCCTATTTTCAGACAGAAAAAAAAGAAAAGTAACCCTTACACTACAAATGACAGCGGGGAAACGCCCCCCCAGCAAAGTCACAGGGGAAGTGGGGTAGACAAGTGGAGAGTGTCTGGGGAAAAGTCCACAAAATGATCAAAAATCACACCCAGGTACGAGTGCCACAAGTCCCGCCGCGTCCCACCCGAGTCCGAGGTGCCCCCCACATGCCCAAAACGCACCCAGCAAAGGCGCACTGTGATTGGGAAGAAAAGTTGGAAAAGTGGGCAAAAGTCCGGAAAAATGACCAAAAACCACACCCAGGTTAGAGCCCCACACGTCCTGCAGTCGCACCCGAGTCCTGGGATGCCCAACATGTCCAAAAAAATCAAAAAAAGCCCAAAAAATCAAAAAAATCCCCGGGCCGTATCTTGGACGCCGGCGTACCGCGTTCGGCCCTCGTGCCGTAGTTTGGCGACCGATTGTAAAAATTTGCCGCGACCGGCTAGTTTTTTTCCTTGGAGTAAATAGAGAGTAGATCCAGCAGAAAATATGCACTATAAACAAAGAGAGGGAGTTTGGAGGGGGGGCAAAAACGCCCTCTTGGAACTTTTGCAGCAGCACACATCAAACTAGCGGGGAGAAGGCATGCATAGCAAAAGGCCACGAAATGATCCAAAATCACACCCAGGTTCGAGTCCCACAAGTCCCGCCGCGTTCCACCAGGGTTCCGGGGCGCCTACAATGTCCACAACTTACCCAGCAAAGGTGCACTGTGATTGGGAAGAAAAGTTGGGAAAGTGGGCAAAAGTCCCGAATTTTATCCAAAATTATACCCAGGTTCGAGTCCCACAAGTCCCGCCGCGTTCCACCAGCAAAAGTCCCGAATTTGATCCAAAATCACACCCAGGTTTGAGTCCCACAAGTCCCGCCGCGTTCCACCAGTGTCACGGGGTGCCTGACATGTCCACAACGCACCCAGCAAAGGCGCACTGTGATTGGGAAGAAAAGTTGGGAAAGTGGGCAAAAGTCCCGAATTTGGTCCAAAATCACACCCAGGTTCGAGTCCCACAAGTCCCGCCGCGTTCCACCAGTGTCTCGGGGTGCCTACAATGTCCACAACTTACCCAGCAAAGGCGCACTGTGATTGGGAAGAAAAGTTGGGAAAGTGGGCAAAAGTCCCGAATTTGGTCCAAAATCACACCCAGGTTCGAGTCCCACAAGTCCCGCCGCGTTCCACCAGTGTCTCGGGGTGCCTACAATGTCCACAACTTACCCAGCAAAGGCGCACTGTGATTGGGAAGAAAAGTTGGGAAAGTGGGCAAAAGTCCCGAATTTGATCCAAAATTATGCCCGGGTTGGAGTACCACGAGTCCGGCCGCGTTCCACCGGTGTCCCGGGGGTGCCTGGCATGTCCACAACTTACCCAGCAAAGGCGCACTGTGATTGGGAAGAAAAGTTGGGAAAGTGGGCAAAAGTCCCGAATTCGGTCCAAAATCACACCCAGGTTCGAGTCCCACAAGTCCCGCCGCGTTCCACCAGGGTCTCGGGGTGCCTACAATGTCCACAACGCACCCAGCAAAGGTGCACTGTGAGTGGGCAAGAAAAGTTGGGAAAGTGGGCAAAAGTCCCGAATTTGGTCCAAAATCACACCCAGGTTCGAGTCCCACAAGTCCCGCCGCGTTCCACCAGTGTCTCGGGGTGCCTACAATGTCCACAACTTACCCAGCAAAGGCGCACTGTGATTGGGAAGAAAAGTTGGGAAAGTGGGCAAAAGTCCCGAATTCGGTCCAAAATCACACCCAGGTTCGAGTCCCACAAGTCCCGCCGCGTTCCACCAGGGTTCCGGGGTGCCTACAATGTCCACGACGCACCCAGCAAAGGCGCACTGTGATTGGGAAGAAAAGTTGGGAAAGTGGGCAAAAGTCCCGAATTTGGTCCAAAATCACACCCAGGTTCGAGTCCCACAAGTCCCGCCGCGTTCCACCAGGGTTCCGGGGTGCCTACAATGTCCACAACGCACCCAGCAAAGGCGCACTGTGATTGGGAAGAAAAGTTGGGAAAGTGGGCAAAAGTCCCGAATTTGGTCCAAAATCACACCCAGGTTCGAGTCCCACAAGTCCCGCCGCGTTCCACCAGGGTTCCGGGGTGCCTGACATGTCCACGACGCACCCAGCAAAGGCGCACTGTGATTGGGAAGAAAAGTTGGGAAAGTGGGCAAAAGTCCCGAATTTGGTCCAAAATCACACCCAGGTTCGAGTCCCACAAGTCCCGCCGCGTTCCACCAGGGTTCCGGGGTGCCTACAATGTCCAAGACGCACCCAGCAAAGGCGCACTGTGATTGGGAAGAAAAGTTGGGAAAGTGGGCAAAAGTCCCGAATTTGGTCCAAAATCACACCCAGGTTCGAGTCCCACAAGTCCCGCCGCGTTCCACCAGGGTTCCGGGGTGCCTACAATGTCCAAGACGCACCCAGCAAAGGCGCACTGTGATTGGGAAGAAAAGTTGGGAAAGTGGGCAAAAGTCCCGAATTTTATCCAAAATCACACCCAGGTTCGAGTCCCACAAGTCCCGCCGCGTTCCACCAGTGTCTCGGGGTGCCTACAATGTCCACAACTTACCCAGCAAAGGCGCACTGTGATTGGGAAGAAAAGTTGGGAAAGTGGGCAAAAGTCCCGAATTTGATCCAAAATTATGCCCGGGTTGGAGTACCACGAGTCCGGCCGCGTTCCACCGGTGTCCCGGGGGTGCCTGGCATGTCCACAACTTACCCAGCAAAGGCGCACTGTGATTGGGAAGAAAAGTTGGGAAAGTGGGCAAAAGTCCCGAATTTGATCCAAAATTATGCCCGGGTTGGAGTACCACGAGTCCGGCCGCGTTCCACCGGTGTCCCGGGGGTGCCTGCCATGTCCACAACTTACCCAGCAAAGGCGCACTGTGATTCAGAAGAAAAGTTGGGAAAGTGGGGAAAAAAAGGACCGGGAAATATCCAAAATTATGCCCGGGTTGGAGTACCACGAGTCCGGCCGCGTTCCACCGGTGTCCCGGGGGTGCCTGGCACGTCCACAACTTACCCAGCAAAGGCGCACTGTCAGTGGGGAAGACCAAACATGTCTCGGATTTTTTCCAAGTACCTTAACGAGAGAGGCTAAAAAGCACCTGTTTTTACCTTCTCTCGTTGTTGTACTTAGAAAAAAAACGAGAAAATAAAAAATCTGGGTTTTTTTCTAAGTACCTTAACGAGAGAGGCTAAAAAAAACCATTTTTTACCTTCTCTCGTTGTTGTACTTAGAAAAAAAACGAGAAAAAAAATTTTCCCCATTCATTTCAATGGGAGTTCATTTTTTTTTTGGGATTTTTTCTAAGTACCTTAACGAGAGAGGCTTAATTTTTCACCTACTTTTTACCTTCTCTCGATTTTTCGTTTTTTACCTGGTCGACCAAAACACCTCCATCTCGTTACTATGTGCACCATGTCTGACAGGCTGAAATCACAGGGAACGCGTCCGAGTCAAAGTGAGCTATTTTCGGACACAAATATGGTGTTTTTCCCCTCTATCCTCTGGTTCTTTTTTCAAACTGATCTTCCAGCATCTGAGCGACAGGGGCTCATGCAGACACCTGTGTCCGCCCGAGGGGCGCCTTCCCGGACACATATATGGTGCTTCCCCCCTCTTTACCCCGGTCCTTTTTCAAACTGATCTTCCAGCATCTGAGCGACAGGGGCTCATGCAGACACCTGTGTCCGCCCGAGGGGCACCTTCCCGGACACATATATGGTGCTTCCCCCCTCTTTACCCCGGTCCTTTTTCAAACTGATCTTCCAGCATCTGAGCGACAGGGGCTCATGCAGACACCTGTGTCCGCCCGAGGGGCACCTTCCCGGACACATATATGGTGCTTCCCCCCTCTTTACCCCGGTCCTTTTTCAAACTGATCTTCCAGCATCTGAGCGACAGGGGCTCATGCAGACACCTGTGTCCGCCCGAGGGGCACCTTCCCGGACACATATATGGTGCTTTCCCCCTCTTTACCCCGGTCCTTTTTCAAACTGCTCTTCCAGCATCTGAGCGACAGGGGCTCATGCAGACACCTGTGTCCGCCTAAGGGGCGCTATCTCGGACACATTTTCAACTTTTCCCGCATGAATGAAATCCTGGAACTGATTCCACCCAGGTACTTAGGGCTTCCAGGGCTTGAGCGACAGGGGCTCTGTCCGGAGCGTGTGTCCGCCTAGGGGGCGCTGTCTCGGACACATTTTCAACTTTTCCCGCATGAATGAAATCCTGGAACTGATTCCACCCAGGTACTTAGGACTTCCAGGGCTTGAGCGACAGGGGCTCTGTCCGGAGCGTGTGTCCGCCTAGGGGGCGCTGTCCCGGACACATTTTCAACTTTTCCCGCATGGATGAAATCCTGGAACTGATTCCACCCAGGTACTTAGGGCTTCCAGGGCTTGAGCGACAGGGGCTCTGTCCGGAGCGTGTGTCCGCCTAGGGGGCGCTGTCTCGGACACATTTTCAACTTTTCCCGCATGAATGAAATCCTGGAACTGATTCCACCCAGGTACTTAGGACTTCCAGGGCTTGAGCGACAGGGGCTCTGTCCGGAGCGTGTGTCCGCCTAGGGGGCGCTGTCCCGGACACATTTTCAACTTTTCCCGCATGGATGAAATCCTGGAACTGATTCCACCCAGGTACTTAGGGCTTCCAGGGCTTGAGCGACAGGGGCTCTGTCCGGAGCGTGTGTCCGCTTAGGGGGCGCTGTCTCGGACATATTTTCAACTTTTCCCGCATGGATGAAATCCTGGAACTGATTCCACCCAGGTACTTAGGGCTTCCAGGGCTTGAGCGACAGGGGCTCTGTCCGGAGCGTGTGTCCGCCTAGGGGGCGCTGTCTCGGACACATTTTCAACTTTTCCCGCATGGATGAAATCCTGGAACTGATTCCACCCAGGTACTTAGGGCTTCCAGGGCTTGAGCGACAGGGGCTCTGTCCGGAGCGTGTGTCCGCCTAGGGGGCGCTGTCTCGGACACATTTTCAACTTTTCCCGCATGGATGAAATCCTGGAACTGATTCCACCCAGGTACTTAGGGCTTCCAGGGCTTGA
>NW_027316585.1:332500-342500 GCF_033978685.3 Nerophis lumbriciformis | reverse complement strand
CTCTCCTCGCTGGAAGTCCAAAAAAAAGGCGTGAATTTGACTAAGTGCCTAGGAGGATGTCCCTTTAAGAAGGCTGACCTGCTATGGTTCTCCACCCGGGTACGGAAAGCAAAATTAGTCCCTCTCCTCGCTGGAAGTCCAAAAAAAAGGCGTAAATTTGACTAAGTGCCTAGGAGGATGTCCCTTTAAGAAGGCCGACGTGCTATGGTTCTCCACCCGGGTACGGAAAGCAAAATTAGTCCCTCTCCTCGCTGGAAGTCCAAAAAAAAGGCGTGAATTTGACTAAGTGCCTAGGAGGATGTCCCTTTAAGAAGGCTGACCTGCTATGGTTCTCCACCCGGGTACGGAAAGCAAAATTAGTCCCTCTCCTCGCTGGAAGTCCAAAAAAAAGGCGTAAATTTGACTAAGTGCCTAGGAGGATGTCCCTTTAAGAAGGCCGACGTGCTATGGTTCTCCACCTGGGTCAGGAACGCAAAATTGTCCCTCTCCTCGCTGGAAGTCCAAAAAAAAGGCGTGAATTTGACTAAGTGCCTAGGAGGATGTCCCTTTAAGAAGGCCGACCTGCTATGGTTCTCCACCTGGGTCAGGAAAGCAAAATTGTCCCTCTCCTCGCTGGAAGTCCAAAAAAAGGTGTAAATTTGACTAAGTGCCTAGGAGGATGTCCCTTTAAGAAGGCCGACGTGCTATGGTCCTCCACCTGGGTCAGGAACGCAAAATTGTCCCTCTCCTCGCTGGAAGTCCAAAAAAAAGGCGTAAATTTGACTAAGTGCCTAGGAGCATGTCCCTTTAAGAAGGCCGACCTGCTATGGTTCTCCACCTGGGTCAGGAACGCCAAATTGTCCCTCTCCTCGCTGGAAGTCCAAAAAAAAGGCGTGAATTTGACTAAGTGCCTAGGAGGATGTCCCTTTAAGAAGGCCGACGTGCTATGGTTCGCCACCTGGGTCAGGAAAGCAAAATTGTCCCTCTCCTCGCTGGAAGTCCAAAAAAAAAAGGTGTAAATTTGACTAAGTGTCTAGGAGCATTTCCCTTTAAGAAGGCCGACCTGCTATGGTTCTCCACCTGGGTCAGGAACGCCAAATTGTCCCTCTCCTCGCTGGAAGTCCAAAAAAAAGGCGTGAATTTGACTAAGTGCCTAGGAGCATTTCCCTTTAAGAAGGCCGACGTGCTATGGTTCTCCACCCGGGTACGGAAAGCAAAATTAGTCCCTCTCCTCGCTGGAAGTCCAAAAAAAAGGCGTAAATTTGACTAAGTGCCTAGGAGGATGTCCCTTTACGAAGGCTGACCTGCTATGGTTCTCCACCCGGGTGCGGAAAGCAAAATTAGTCCCTCTCCTCGCTGGAAGTCCAAAAAAAAGGCGGAAATTTGACTAAGTGCCTAGGAGGATGTCCCTTTAAGAAGGCTGACCTGCTATGGTTCTCCACCCGGGTGCGGAAAGCAAAATTAGTCCCTCTCCTCGCTGGAAGTCCAAAAAAAAGGCGTAAATTTGACTAAGTGCCTAGGAGCATTTCCCTTTAAGAAGGCCGACCTGCTATGGTTCTCCACCCGGGTCCGGAACTCAAAATTAGTCCCTCTCCTAGTTGGAAGTCATCAAAAAAAGGCGGAAATTTGACTAAGTGCCATCATTTTAGAGTACCAGGACTATAGCTGGGGAATTGGAGCCCTCTGGTGGACACTCGCTGCAAATGCACCCTGAATTAAACACATTATTTCCAGTTCTTTTGGTGTTCCCGGGGAATGAGAGGCCTTTTGTGGGCCAGAAAGAGTGGGGGACCCTTGGAGCCCCTATTTTCAGACAGTTTGGCTTATTTCGGTGACGCCGGGGCGTCCATCAGGTCTTCCCGGGGAATGAGAGGCCTTTTGTGGCCATATGTCAACAAAAGAGTGGGGAAATGGAGCCCTCCGGTGGACTCCCGCTGCAAATGCACCCCCCAAATTAAATACATTAATTCCAGGCCTTTTGGGGCCCTATATTCAGACGGTGTGTAGCCCTCCAGTGGACTCCCGCCTCCAATGCACCCCCCAAATTAAAGACATCACCCCCCAAATTAAAGGCATCATTTCCAGTTCTTTTGGGGCCCTATTTTCAGACAGTTTGGCGTATTTCCTTGACGCCGGGGAGTCCTACAGGTGTTCCCGGGGAATGAGAGGCCTTTTGTGGGCCAGAAAGAGTGGGGAACCCTTGGAGCCCCTATTTTCAGACAGTTTGGCTTATTTCGGTGACGCCGGGGCGTCCATCAGGTCTTCCCGGGGAATGAGAGGCCTTTTGTGGCCATATGTCAACAAAAGAGTGGGGAAATGGAGCCCTCCGGTGGACTCCCGCTGCAAATGCACCCCCCAAATTAAATACATTAATTCCAGGCCTTTTGGGGCCCTATATTCAGACGGTGTGGAGCCCTCCAGTGGACTCCCGCCTCCAATGCACCCCCATAATTATAGACATCACCCCCCAAATTAAAGGCATCATTTCCAGTTCTTTTGGGCCCCTATTTTCAGACGGTTTGGCGTATTTCCTTGACGCCGGGGAGTCCTACAGGTGTTCCCGGGGAATGAGAGGCCTTTTGTGGGCCAGAAAGAGTGGGGAACACTTGGAGCCCCTATTTTCAGACAGTTTGCCGTATTTCGGTGACGCCGGGGCGTCCATCAGGTCTTCCCGGGGAATGTGAGGCCTTTCGTGGGCCATATTTTCAGACAGATTGGCCTGTTTCAGTGACGCCGAGGCGTCCATCAGGTCTTCCCGGGGAGTGTGAGGCCTTTTGGGGCCCTATTTTCAGACAGAAAAAAAAGAAAAGTAACCCTTACACTACAAATGACAGCGGGGAAACGCCCCCCCAGCAAAGTCACAGGGGAAGTGGGGTAGACAAGTGGAGAGTGTCTGGGGGAAAGTCCACAAAATGATCAAAAATCACACACAGGTACGAGTGCCACAAGTCCCGCCGCGTCCCACCCGAGTCCGAGGTGCCCCCCACATGCCCAAAACGCACCCAGCAAAGGCGCACTGTGATTGGGAAGAAAAGTTGGAAAAGTGGGCAAAAGTCCGGAAAAATGACCAAAAACCACACCCAGGTTAGAGCCCCACACGTCCTGCAGTCGCACCCGAGTCCTGGGATGCCCAACATGTCCAAAAAAATCAAAAAAAGCCCAAAAAATCAAAAAAATCCCCGGGCCGTATCTTGGACGCCGGCGTACCGCGTTCGGCCCTCGTGCCGTAGTTTGGCGACCGATTGTAAAAATTTGCCGCGACCGGCTAGTTTTTTTCCTTGGAGTAAATAGAGAGTAGATCCAGCAGAAAATATGCACTATAAACAAAGAGAGGGAGTTTGGAGGGGGGGCAAAAACGCCCTCTTGGAACTTAGTCCCGCCGCGTTCCACCAGTGTCTCGGGGTGCCTACAATGTCCACAACTTACCCAGCAAAGGCGCACTGTGATTGGGAAGAAAAGTTGGGAAAGTGGGCAAAAGTCCCGAATTTGGTCCAAAATCACACCCAGGTTCGAGTCCCACAAGTCCCGCCGCGTTCCACCAGTGTCTCGGGGTGCCTACAATGTCCACAACGCACCCAGCAAAGGCGCACTGTGATTGGGAAGAAAAGTTGGGAAAGTGGGCAAAAGTCCCGAATTTGGTCCAAAATCACACCCAGGTTCGAGTCCCACAAGTCCCGCCGCGTTCCACCAGGGTTCCGGGGTGCCTACAATGTCCACAACGCACCCAGCAAAGGCGCACTGTGATTGGGAAGAAAAGTTGGGAAAGTGGGCAAAAGTCCCGAATTTGGTCCAAAATCACACCCAGGTTCGAGTCCCACAAGTCCCGCCGCGTTCCACCAGTGTCTCGGGGTGCCTACAATGTCCACAACGCACCCAGCAAAGGCGCACTGTGATTGGGAAGAAAAGTTGGGAAAGTGGGCAAAAGTCCCGAATTTGGTCCAAAATCACACCCAGGTTCGAGTCCCACAAGTCCCGCCGCGTTCCACCAGGGTTCCGGGGTGCCTACAATGCCTAAGACGCACCCAGCAAAGGCGCACTGTGATTGGGAAGAAAAGTTGGGAAAGTGGGCAAAAGTCCCGAATTTGGTCCAAAATCACACCCAGGTTCGAGTCCCACAAGTCCCGCCGCGTTCCACCAGGGTTCCGGGGTGCCTACAATGTCCACAACTTACCCAGCAAAGGCGCACTGTGATTGGGAAGAAAAGTTGGGAAAGTGGGCAAAAGTCCCGAATTTGGTCCAAAATCACACCCAGGTTCGAGTCCCACAAGTCCCGCCGCGTTCCACCAGTGTCTCGGGGTGCCTACAATGTCCACAACGCACCCAGCAAAGGCGCACTGTGATTGGGAAGAAAAGTTGGGAAAGTGGGCAAAAGTCCCGAATTTGGTCCAAAATCACACCCAGGTTCGAGTCCCACAAGTCCCGCCGCGTTCCACCAGGGTTCCGGGGTGCCTACAATGTCCACAACTTACCCAGCAAAGGCGCACTGTGATTGGGAAGAAAAGTTGGGAAAGTGGGCAAAAGTCCCGAATTTGGTCCAAAAGCACACCCAGGTTCGAGTCCCACAAGTCCCGCCGCGTTCCACCAGTGTCTCGGGGTGCCTACAATGTCCACAACGCACCCAGCAAAGGCGCACTGTGATTGGGAAGAAAAGTTGGGAAAGTGGGCAAAAGTCCCGAATTTGGTCCAAAGTCACACCCAGGTTCGAGTCCCACAAGTCCCGCCGCGTTCCACCAGGGTTCCGGGGTGCCTACAATGTCCACAACGCACCCAGCAAAGGCGCACTGTGATTGGGAAGAAAAGTTGGGAAAGTGGGCAAAAGTCCCGAATTTGATCCAAAAGCACACCCAGGTTCGAGTCCCACAAGTCCCGCCGCGTTCCACCAGGGTTCCGGGGTGCCTACAATGTCCACGACGCACCCAGCAAAGGCGCACTGTGATTGGGAAGAAAAGTTGGGAAAGTGGGCAAAAGTCCCGAATTTGGTCCAAAATCACACCCAGGTTCGAGTCCCACAAGTCCCGCCGCGTTCCACCGGTGTCTCGGGGGTGCCTGGCATGTCCACAACTTACCCAGCAAAGGCGCACTGTGATTGGGAAGAAAAGTTGGGAAAGTGGGCAAAAGTCCCGAATTTGGTCCAAAATCACACCCAGGTTCGAGTCCCACAAGTCCCGCCGCGTTCCACCAGTGTCTCGGGGTGCCTGGCATGTCCACAACGCACCCAGCAAAGGCGCACTGTGATTGGGAAGAAAAGTTGGGAAAGTGGGCAAAAGTCCCGAATTTGGTCCAAAATCACACCCAGGTTCGAGTCCCACAAGTCCCGCCGCGTTCCACCAGGGTTGCGGGGTGCCTGACATGTCCACGACGCACCCAGCAAAGGCGCACTGTGATTGGGAAGAAAAGTTGGGAAAGTGGGCAAAAGTCCCGAATTTGGTCCAAAATCACACCCAGGTTCGAGTCCCACAAGTCCCGCCGCGTTCCACCAGTGTCTCGGGGTGCCTACAATGTCCACAACGCACCCAGCAAAGGCGCACTGTGATTGGGAAGAAAAGTTGGGAAAGTGGGCAAAAGTCCCGAATTTGGTCCAAAATCACACCCAGGTTCGAGTCCCACAAGTCCCGCCGCGTTCCACCAGGGTTCCGGGGTGCCTACAATGTCCACAACGCACCCAGCAAAGGCGCACTGTGATTGGGAAGAAAAGTTGGGAAAGTGGGCAAAAGTCCCGAATTTGGTCCAAAATCACACCCAGGTTCGAGTCCCACAAGTCCCGCCGCGTTCCACCAGTGTCTCGGGGTGCCTACAATGTCCACAACGCACCCAGCAAAGGCGCACTGTGATTGGGAAGAAAAGTTGGGAAAGTGGGCAAAAGTCCCGAATTTGGTCCAAAATCACACCCAGGTTCGAGTCCCACAAGTCCCGCCGCGTTCCACCAGGGTTCCGGGGTGCCTACAATGCCTAAGACGCACCCAGCAAAGGCGCACTGTGATTGGGAAGAAAAGTTGGGAAAGTGGGCAAAAGTCCCGAATTTGGTCCAAAATCACACCCAGGTTCGAGTCCCACAAGTCCCGCCGCGTTCCACCAGGGTTCCGGGGTGCCTACAATGTCCACAACTTACCCAGCAAAGGCGCACTGTGATTGGGAAGAAAAGTTGGGAAAGTGGGCAAAAGTCCCGAATTTGGTCCAAAATCACACCCAGGTTCGAGTCCCACAAGTCCCGCCGCGTTCCACCAGTGTCTCGGGGTGCCTACAATGTCCACAACGCACCCAGCAAAGGCGCACTGTGATTGGGAAGAAAAGTTGGGAAAGTGGGCAAAAGTCCCGAATTTGGTCCAAAATCACACCCAGGTTCGAGTCCCACAAGTCCCGCCGCGTTCCACCAGGGTTCCGGGGTGCCTACAATGTCCACAACTTACCCAGCAAAGGCGCACTGTGATTGGGAAGAAAAGTTGGGAAAGTGGGCAAAAGTCCCGAATTTGGTCCAAAAGCACACCCAGGTTCGAGTCCCACAAGTCCCGCCGCGTTCCACCAGTGTCTCGGGGTGCCTACAATGTCCACAACGCACCCAGCAAAGGCGCACTGTGATTGGGAAGAAAAGTTGGGAAAGTGGGCAAAAGTCCCGAATTTGGTCCAAAATCACACCCAGGTTCGAGTCCCACAAGTCCCGCCGCGTTCCACCAGGGTTCCGGGGTGCCTACAATGTCCACAACTTACCCAGCAAAGGTGCACTGTGATTGGGAAGAAAAGTTGGGAAAGTGGGCAAAAGTCCCGAATTTGGTCCAAAATCACACCCAGGTTCGAGTCCCACAAGTCCCGCCGCGTTCCACCAGGGTTCCGGGGTGCCTACAATGTCCACAACGCACCCAGCAAAGGCGCACTGTGATTGGGAAGAAAAGTTGGGAAAGTGGGCAAAAGTCCCGAATTTGGTCCAAAATCACACCCAGGTTCGAGTCCCACAAGTCCCGACGCGTTCCACCAGTGTCTCGGGGTGCCTACAATGTCCACAACGCACCCAGCAAAGGCGCACTGTGATTGGGAAGAAAAGTTGGGAAAGTGGGCAAAAGTCCCGAATTTGGTCCAAAATCACACCCAGGTTCGAGTCCCACAAGTCCCGCCGCGTTCCACCAGGGTTCCGGGGTGCCTACAATGTCCACGACGCACCCAGCAAAGGCGCACTGTGATTGGGAAGAAAAGTTGGGAAAGTGGGCAAAAGTCCCGAATTTGATCCAAAATTATGCCCGGGTTGGAGTACCACGAGTCCGGCCGCGTTCCACCGGTGTCCCGGGGGTGCCTGGCATGTCCACAACTTACCCAGCAAAGGCGCACTGTGATTGGGAAGAAAAGTTGGGAAAGTGGGCAAAAGTCCCGAATTTGATCCAAAATTATGCCCGGGTTGGAGTACCACGAGTCCGGCCGCGTTCCACCGGTGTCCCGGGGGTGCCTGCCATGTCCACAACTTACCCAGCAAAGGCGCACTGTGATTGGGAAGAAAAGTTGGGAAAGTGGGCAAAAGTCCCGAATTTGATCCAAAATTATGCCCGGGTTGGAGTACCACGAGTCCGGCCGCGTTCCACCGGTGTCCCGGGGGTGCCTGCCATGTCCACAACTTACCCAGCAAAGGCGCACTGTGATTCAGAAGAAAAGTTGGGAAAGTGGGGAAAAAAAGGACCGTGAAATATCCAAAATTATGCCCGGGTTGGAGTACCACGAGTCCGGCCGCGTTCCACCGGTGTCCCGGGGGTGCCTGGCACGTCCACAACTTACCCAGCAAAGGCGCACTGTCAGTGGGGAAGACCAAACATGTCTCGGATTTTTTCCAAGTACCTTAACGAGAGAGGCTAAAAAGCACCTGTTTTTACCTTCTCTCGTTGTTGTACTTAGAAAAAAAACGAGAAAATAAAAAATCTGGGTTTTTTTCTAAGTACCTTAACGAGAGAGGCTAAAAAAAACCATTTTTTACCTTCTCTCGTTGTTGTACTTAGAAAAAAAACGAGAAAAAAATTTTTCCCCATTCATTTCAATGGGAGTTCATTTTTTTTTTGGGATTTTTTCTAAGTACCTTAACGAGAGAGGCTTAATTTTTCACCTACTTTTTACCTTCTCTCGATTTTTCGTTTTTTACCTGGTCGACCAAAACACCTCCATCTCGTTACTATGTGCACCATGTCTGACAGGCTGAAATCACAGGGAACGCGTCCGAGTCAAAGTGAGCTATTTTCGGACACAAATATGGTGTTTTCCCCCTCTATCCTCTGGTTCTTTTTTCAAACTGATCTTCCAGCATCTGAGCGACAGGGGCTCATGCAGACACCTGTGTCCGCCCGAGGGGCGCCTTCCCGGACACATATATGGTGCTTCCCCCCTCTTTACCCCGGTCCTTTTTCAAACTGATCTTCCAGCATCTGAGCGACAGGGGCTCATGCAGACACCTGTGTCCGCCCGAGGGGCGCCTTCCCGGACACATATATGGTGCTTCCCCCCTCTTTACCCCGGTCCTTTTTCAAACTGATCTTCCAGCATCTGAGCGACAGGGGCTCATGCAGACACCTGTGTCCGCCCGAGGGGCGCCTTCCCGGACACATATATGGTGCTTTCCCCCTCTTTACCCCGGTCCTTTTTCAAACTGCTCTTCCAGCATCTGAGCGACAGGGGCTCATGCAGACACCTGTGTCCGCCCGAGGGGCGCCTTCCTGGACACATATATGGTGCTTTCCCCCTCTTTACCCCGGTCCTTTTTCAAACTGCTCTTCCAGCTTCTGAGCGACAGGGGCTCATGCAGACACCTGTGTCCGCCTAAGGGGCGCTATCTCGGACACATTTTCAACTTTTCCCGCATGAATGAAATCCTGGAACTGATTCCACCCAGGTACTTAGGGCTTCCAGGGCTTGAGCGACAGGGGCTCTGTCCGGAGCGTGTGTCCGCCTAGGGGGCGCTGTCTCGGACACATTTTCAACTTTTCCCGCATGGATGAAATCCTGGAACTGATTCCACCCAGGTACTTAGGACTTCCAGGGCTTGAGCGACAGGGGCTCTGTCCGGAGCGTGTGTCCGCCTAGGGGGCGCTGTCCCGGACACATTTTCAACTTTTCCCGCATGAATGAAATCCTGGAACTGATTCCACCCAGGTACTTAGGACTTCCAGGGCTTGAGCGACAGGGGCTCTGTCCGGAGCGTGTGTCCGCCTAGGGGGCGCTGTCCCGGACACATTTTCAACTTTTCCCGCATGGATGAAATCCTGGAACTGATTCCACCCAGGTACTTAGGGCTTCCAGGGCTTGAGCGACAGGGGCTCTGTCCGGAGCGTGTGTCCGCCTAGGGGGCGCTGTCTCGGACACATTTTCAACTTTTCCCGCATGAATGAAATCCTGGAACTGATTCCACCCAGGTACTTAGGGCTTCCAGGGCTTGAGCGACAGGGGCTCTGTCCGGAGCGTGTGTCCGCCTAGGGGGCGCTGTCTCGGACACATTTTCAACTTTTCCCGCATGAATGAAATCCTGGAACTGATTCCACCCAGGTACTTGGGGCTTCCAGGGCTCGAGCGACAGGGGCTCTGTCCGGAGCGTGTGTCCGCCTAGGGGGCGCTGTCTCGGACACATTTTCAACTTTTCCCGCATGAATGAAATCCTGGAACTGATTCCACCCAGGTACTTGGTGCTTCCAGGGCTCGAGCGACAGGGGCTCGGTCCGGAGCGCGCGTCCGCCTAGGGGGCGCTGTCTCGGACACATTTTCAACTTTTCCCGTATGAATGAAATCCTGGACCTCCGTCCAGGTACTCGGGGCTTCCCAGGACTTGAGCGACAGGGGCTCGGACCTGGGAAAAGCCCCGGCCCACTTCCCCTTTCCCCTCTAACCCTCTGGTAAACACGACTTGCCACGGAGCGGCCCTCACCGGCCGGCGTCAGCCGGTTACCCAGGTGGGGGATTCCTCCGGCCCTGCAGGTCTGCCTCTATTGCCGCCCGGCAAGCCCGATTTGAAGCGAGATCGAGACGACCCGTCTGCCCTAGTTGTCCTACATCGGACCCGCTC
>NW_027316585.1:305000-322500 GCF_033978685.3 Nerophis lumbriciformis | reverse complement strand
AAATTTGACTAAGTGTCTAGGAGCATTTCCCTTTAAGAAGGCCGACGTGCTATGGTTCTCCACCTGGGTCAGGAAAGCAAAATTGTCCCTCTCCTCGCTGGAAGTCCAAAAAAAAAAGGTGTAAATTTGACTAAGTGTCTAGGAGCATTTCCCTTTAAGAAGGCCGACCTGCTATGGTTCTCCACCTGGGTCAGGAACGCCAAATTGTCCCTCTCCTCGCTGGAAGTCCAAAAAAAGGCGTGAATTTGACTAAGTGCCTAGGAGCATTTCCCTTTAAGAAGGCCGACGTGCTATGGTTCTCCACCCGGGTACGGAAAGCAAAATTAGTCCCTCTCCTCGCTGGAAGTCCAAAAAAAAGGCGTAAATTTGACTAAGTGCCTAGGAGGATGTCCCTTTAAGAAGGCTGACCTGCTATGGTTCTCCACCCGGGTGCGGAAAGCAAAATTAGTCCCTCTCCTCGCTGGAAGTCCAAAAAAAAGGCGTGAATTTGACTAAGTGCCTAGGAGGATGTCCCTTTAAGAAGGCCGACGTGCTATGGTTCTCCACCTGGGTCAGGAAAGCAAAATTGTCCCTCTCCTCGCTGGAAGTCCAAAAAAAAAAGGTGTAAATTTGACTAAGTGTCTAGGAGCATTTCCCTTTAAGAAGGCCGACGTGCTATGGTTCTCCACCTGGGTCAGGAAAGCAAAATTGTCCCTCTCCTCGCTGGAAGTCCAAAAAAAAAAGGTGTAAATTTGACTAAGTGTCTAGGAGCATTTCCCTTTAAGAAGGCCGACCTGCTATGGTTCTCCACCTGGGTCAGGAACGCCAAATTGTCCCTCTCCTCGCTGGAAGTCCAAAAAAAGGCGTGAATTTGACTAAGTGCCTAGGAGCATTTCCCTTTAAGAAGGCCGACGTGCTATGGTTCTCCACCCGGGTACGGAAAGCAAAATTAGTCCCTCTCCTCGCTGGAAGTCCAAAAAAAAGGCGTAAATTTGACTAAGTGCCTAGGAGGATGTCCCTTTAAGAAGGCTGACCTGCTATGGTTCTCCACCCGGGTGCGGAAAGCAAAATTAGTCCCTCTCCTCGCTGGAAGTCCAAAAAAAAGGCGTGAATTTGACTAAGTGCCTAGGAGGATGTCCCTTTAAGAAGGCTGACCTGCTATGGTTCTCCACCCGGGTGCGGAAAGCAAAATTAGTCCCTCTCCTCGCTGGAAGTCCATAAAAAAGGCGTAAATTTGACTAAGTGCCTAGGAGGATGTCCCTTAAAGAAGGCCGACGTGCTATGGTTCTCCACCTGGGTCAGGAAAGCAAAATTGTCCCTCTCCTCGCTGGAAGTCCAAAAAAAAGGCGTAAATTTGACTAAGTGCCTAGGAGGATGTCCCCTTAAGAAGGCCGACGTCCCTTGGTTCTCCACCTGGGTACAGAACGCCAAATTAGTCCCTCTCCTAGCTGGAAGTCCAAAAAAAAGGCGGAAATTTGACTAAGTGCCATCATTTTAGAGTACCAGGACTATAGTGGGGGAATTGGAGCCCTCTGGTGGACACTCGCCGCAAATGCACCCTGAATTAAATACATTATTTCCAGTTCTTTTGGGGCCCTATTTTCAGGCGTAAATTTGACTAAGTGTCTAGGGGCATGTCCCTTTAAGAAGGCCGACCTGCTATGGTTCTCCACCTGGGTCTGGAACGCAAAATTAGTCCCTCTCCTAGCTGGAAGTCCAAAAAAAAAGGCGTGAATTTGACTAAGTGTCTAGGAGGATGTCCCCTTAAGAAGGCCGACGTGCCTTGGTTCTCTACCTGGGTACGGGACGCCATATTAGTCCCTCTCCTCGCTGGAAGTCCAAAAAAAAGGCGTGAATTTGACTAAGTGTCTAGGAGCATTTCCCTTTAAGAAGGCCGGCCTGCTATGGTTCTCCACCTGGGTCCGGAAAGCAAAATTAGTCCCTCTCCTCGCTGGAAGTCCAAAAAAAAGGCGTGAATTTGACTAAGTGCCTAGGAGGATGTCCCTTTAAGAAGGCCGACGTGCTATGGTCCTCCACCTGGGTCAGGAACGCAAAATTGTCCCTCTCCTCGCTGGAAGTCCAAAAAAAAGGCGTGAATTTGACTAAGTGCCTAGGAGGATGTCCCTTTAAGAAGGCCGACGTGCTATGGTTCGCCACCTGGGTCAGGAAAGCAAAATTGTCCCTCTCCTCGCTGGAAGTCCAAAAAAAAAAGGTGTAAATTTGACTAAGTGTCTAGGAGCATTTCCCTTTAAGAAGGCCGACCTGCTATGGTTCTCCACCTGGGTCAGGAACGCCAAATTGTCCCTCTCCTCGCTGGAAGTCCAAAAAAAAGGCGTGAATTTGACTAAGTGCCTAGGAGCATTTCCCTTTAAGAAGGCCGACGTGCTATGGTTCTCCACCCGGGTACGGAAAGCAAAATTAGTCCCTCTCCTCGCTGGAAGTCCAAAAAAAAGGCGTAAATTTGACTAAGTGCCTAGGAGCATTTCCCTTTAAGAAGGCCGACGTGCTATGGTTCTCCACCCGGGTACGGAAAGCAAAATTAGTCCCTCTCCTCGCTGGAAGTCCAAAAAAAAGGCGTAAATTTGACTAAGTGCCTAGGAGGATGTCCCTTTAAGAAGGCTGACCTGCTATGGTTCTCCACCCGGGTGCGGAAAGCAAAATTAGTCCCTCTCCTCGCTGGAAGTCCAAAAAAAAGGCGGAAATTTGACTAAGTGCCTAGGAGGATGTCCCTTTAAGAAGGCTGACCTGCTATGGTTCTCCACCCGGGTACGGAAAGCAAAATTAGTCCCTCTCCTAGCTGGAAGTCCAAAAAAAAAGGCGTGAATTTGACTAAGTGTCTAGGAGGATGTCCCCTTAAGAAGGCCGACGTGCCTTGGTTCTCTACCTGGGTACGGAACGCCAAATTAGTCCCTCTCCTCGCTGGAAGTCCAAAAAAAAAGGTGTAAATTTGACTAAGTGCCTAGGAGCATTTCCCTTTAAGAAGGCCGACCTGCTATGGTTCTCCACCTGGGTCAGGAACGCCAAATTGTCCCTCTCCTCGCTGGAAGTCCAAAAAAAAGGCGTGAATTTGACTAAGTGCCTAGGAGGATGTCCCTTTAAGAAGGCCGACGTGCTATGGTTCTCCACCTGGGTCAGGAAAGCAAAATTGTCCCTCTCCTCGCTGGAAGTCCAAAAAAAAAAGGTGTAAATTTGACTAAGTGTCTAGGAGCATTTCCCTTTAAGAAGGCCGACCTGCTATGGTTCTCCACCTGGGTCAGGAACGCCAAATTGTCCCTCTCCTCGCTGGAAGTCCAAAAAAAAGGCGTGAATTTGACTAAGTGCCTAGGAGCATTTCCCTTTAAGAAGGCCGACGTGCTATGGTTCTCCACCCGGGTACGGAAAGCAAAATTAGTCCCTCTCCTCGCTGGAAGTCCAAAAAAAAGGCGTAAATTTGACTAAGTGCCTAGGAGCATTTCCCTTTAAGAAGGCCGACGTGCTATGGTTCTCCACCTGGGTCAGGAAAGCAAAATTGTCCCTCTCCTCGCTGGAAGTCCAAAAAAAAGGCGTAAATTTGACTAAGTGCCTAGGAGGATGTCCCTTAAAGAAGGCCGACGTGCTATGGTTCTCCACCCGGGTACGGAAAGCAAAATTAGTCCCTCTCCTCGCTGGAAGTCCAAAAAAAAGGCGTAAATTTGACTAAGTGCCTAGGAGGATGTCCCTTTAAGAAGGCCGACCTGCTATGGTTCTCCACCTGGGTCCGGAAAGCAAAATTAGTCCCTCTCCTCGCTGGAAGTCCAAAAAAAAATGTCGTAAATTTGACTAAGTGCCTAGGAGGATGTCCCTTTAAGAAGGCCGACCTGCTATGGTTCTCCACCTGGGTCAGGAACGCAAAATTGTCCCTCTCCTCGCTGGAAGTCCAAAAAAAAGGCGTGAATTTGACTAAGTGTCTAGGAGCATTTCCCTTTAAGAAGGCCGACCTGCTATGGTTCTCCACCTGGGTCAGGAAAGCAAAATTGTCCCTCTCCTCGCTGGAAGTCCAAAAAAAAGGCGTAAATTTGACTAAGTGCCTAGGAGGATGTCCCTTTAAGAAGGCTGACCTGCTATGGTTCTCCACCCGGGTACGGAAAGCAAAATTAGTCCCTCTCCTCGCTGGAAGTCCAAAAAAAAGGCGTAAATTTGACTAAGTGCCTAGGAGGATGTCCCTTTAAGAAGGCTGACCTGCTATGGTTCTCCACCCGGGTACGGAAAGCAAAATTAGTCCCTCTCCTCGCTGGAAGTCCAAAAAAAAGGCGTAAATTTGACTAAGTGCCTAGGAGGATGTCCCTTTAAGAAGGCTGACCTGCTATGGTTTTCCACCCGGGTACGGAAAGCAAAATTAGTCCCTCTCCTCGCTGGAAGTCCAAAAAAAAGGTGTAAATTTGACTAAGTGCCTAGGAGGATGTCCCTTTAAGAAGGCTGACCTGCTATGGTTCTCCACCCGGGTGCGGAAAGCAAAATTAGTCCCTCTCCTCGCTGGAAGTCCAAAAAAAAGGCGGAAATTTGACTAAGTGCCTAGGAGGATGTCCCTTTAAGAAGGCTGACCTGCTATGGTTCTCCACCCGGGTACGGAAAGCAAAATTAGTCCCTCTCCTCGCTGGAAGTCCAAAAAAAAGGCGTAAATTTGACTAAGTGCCTAGGAGCATTTCCCTTTAAGAAGGCCGACCTGCTATGGTTCTCCACCCGGGTCCGGAACTCAAAATTAGTCCCTCTCCTAGTTGGAAGTCATCAAAAAAAGGCGGAAATTTGACTAAGTGCCATCATTTTAGAGTACCAGGACTATAGCTGGGGAATTGGAGCCCTCTGGTGGACACTCGCTGCAAATGCACCCTGAATTAAACACATTATTTCCAGTTCTTTTGGTGTTCCCGGGGAATGAGAGGCCTTTTGTGGGCCAGAAAGAGTGGGGGACCCTTGGAGCCCCTATTTTCAGACAGTTTGGCTTATTTCGGTGACGCCGGGGCGTCCATCAGGTCTTCCCGGGGAATGAGAGGCCTTTTGTGGCCATATGTCAACAAAAGAGTGGGGAAATGGAGCCCTCCGGTGGACTCCCGCTGCAAATGCACCCCCCAAATTAAATACATTAATTCCAGGCCTTTTGGGGCCCTATATTCAGACGGTGTGTAGCCCTCCAGTGGACTCCCGCCTCCAACGCACCCCCCAAATTAAAGACATCACCCCCCAAATTAAAGGCATCATTTCCAGTTCTTTTGGGGCCCTATTTTCAGACAGTTTGGCGGATTTCCTTGACGCCGGGGAGTCCTACAGGTGTTCCCGGGGAATGAGAGGCCTTTTGTGGGCCAGAAAGAGTGGGGAACCCTTGGAGCCCCTATTTTCAGACAGTTTGGCTTATTTCGGTGACGCCGGGGCGTCCATCAGGTCTTCCCGGGGAATGAGAGGCCTTTTGTGGCCATATGTCAACAAAAGAGTGGGGAAATGGAGCCCTCCGGTGGACTCCCGCTGCAAATGCACCCCCCAAATTAAAGACATTAATTCCAGGCCTTTTGGGGCCCTATATTCAGACGGTGTGGAGCCCTCCAGTGGACTCCCGCCTCCAATGCACCCCCCAAATTAAAGACATCACCCCCCAAATTAAAGGCATCATTTCCAGTTCTTTTGGGGCCCTATTTTCAGACAGTTTGGCGTATTTCCTTGACGCCGGGGAGTCCTACAGGTGTTCCCGGGGAATGAGAGGCCTTTTGTGGGCCAGAAAGAGTGGGGAACCCTTGGAGCCCCTATTTTCAGACAGTTTGGCTTATTTCGGTGACGCCGGGGGGGTCCTTCAGGTCTCCCCGGGGAATGAGAGGCCTTTTGGGGCCATACATAGGTCAACAAAAGAGTGGGGAATTGGAGCCCTCCGGTGGACTCCCGCTGCAAATGCACCCCCCAAATTAAATACATTAATTCCAGGCCTTTTGGGGCCCTATATTCAGACGGTGTGGAGCCCTCCAGTGGACTCCCGCCTCCAATGCACCCCCATAATTATAGACATCACCCCCCAAATTAAACACATTATTTCCAGTTCTTTTGGGCCCCTATTTTCAGACGGTTTGGCGTATTTCCTTGACGCCGGGGAGTCCTACAGGTGTTCCCGGGGAATGAGAGGCCTTTTGTGGGCCAGAAATAGTGGGGAACACTTGGAGCCCCTATTTTCAGACAGTTTGCCGTATTTCGGTGACGCCGGGGCGTCCGTCAGGTCTTCCCGGGGAATGTGAGGCCTTTCGTGGGCCATATTTTCAGACAGATTGGCCTGTTTCAGTGACGCCGAGGCGTCCATCAGGTCTTCCCGGGGAGTGTGAGGCCTTTTGGGGCCCTATTTTCAGACAGAAAAAAAAGAAAAGTAACCCTTACACTACAAAGGACAGCGGGGAAACGCCCCCCCAGCAAAGTCACAGGGGAAGTGGGGTAGACAAGTGGAGAGTGTCTGGGGAAAAGTCCACAAAATGATCAAAAATCACACCCAGGTACGAGTGCCACAAGTCCCGCCGCGTCCCACCCGAGTCCGAGGTGCCCCCCACATGCCCAAAACGCACCCAGCAAAGGCGCACTGTGATTGGGAAGAAAATTTGGAAAAGTGGGCAAAAGTCCGGAAAAATGACCAAAAACCACACCCAGGTTAGAGCCCCACACGTCCTGCAGTCGCACCCGAGTCCTGGGATGCCCAACATGTCCAAAAAAATCAAAAAAAGCCCAAAAAATCAAAAAAATCCCCGGGCCGTATCTTGGACGCCGGCGTACCGCGTTCGGCCCTCGTGCCGTAGTTTGGCGACCGATTGTAAAAATTTGCCGCGACCGGCTAGTTTTTTTCCTTGGAGTAAATAGAGAGTAGATCCAGCAGAAAATATGCACTATAAACAAAGAGAGGGAGTTTGGAGGGGGGCAAAAACGCCCTCTTGGAACTTTTGCAGCAGCACACATCAAACTAGCGGGGAGAAGGCATGCATAGCAAAAGTCCACGAAATGATCAAAAATCCAGGCGCACTGTGATTGGGGAGAAAAGTTGGGAAAGTGGGCAAAAGTCCCGAATTTGGTCCAAAATCACACCCAGGTTCGAGTCCCACAAGTCCCGCCGCGTTCCACCAGGGTTCCGGGGTGCCTACAATGTCCACAACGCACCCAGCAAAGGCGCACTGTGAGTGGGCAAGAAAAGTTGGGAAAGTGGGCAAAAGTCCCGAATTTGGTCCAAAATCACACCCAGGTTCGAGTCCCACAAGTCCCGCCGCGTTCCACCAGGGTTCCGGGGTGCCTACAATGTCCACGACGCACCCAGCAAAGGCGCACTGTGATTGGGAAGAAAAGTTGGGAAAGTGGGCAAAAGTCCCGAATTTGGTCCAAAATCACACCCAGGTTCGAGTCCCACAAGTCCCGCCGCGTTCCACCAGGGTTCCAGGGTGCCTGACATGTCCACGACGCACCCAGCAAAGGCGCACTGTGATTGGGAAGAAAAGTTGGGAAAGTGGGCAAAAGTCCCGAATTTGGTCCAAAATCACACCCAGGTTCGAGTCCCACAAGTCCCGCCGCGTTCCACCAGGGTTCCGGGGTGCCTACAATGTCCACAACTTACCCAGCAAAGGTGCACTGTGATTGGGAAGAAAAGTTGGGAAAGTGGGCAAAAGTCCCGAATTTGGTCCAAAATCACACCCAGGTTCGAGTCCCACAAGTCCCGCCGCGTTCCACCAGGGTTCCGGGGTGCCTACAATGTCCACAACGCACCCAGCAAAGGCGCACTGTGAGTGGGGAGAAAAGTTGGGAAAGTGGGCAAAAGTCCCGAATTTGGTCCAAAATCACACCCAGGTTCGAGTCCCACAAGTCCCGCCGCGTTCCACCAGGGTTCCGGGGTGCCTACAATGTCCACAACTTACCCAGCAAAGGCGCACTGTGATTGGGAAGAAAAGTTGGGAAAGTGGGCAAAAGTCCCGAATGTGGTCCAAAATCACACCCAGGTTCGAGTCCCACAAGTCCCGCCGCGTTCCACCAGGGTTCCGGGGTGCCTGACATGTCCACGACGCACCCAGCAAAGGCGCACTGTGATTGGGAAGAAAAGTTGGGAAAGTGGGCAAAAGTCCCGAATTTGGTCCAAAATCACACCCAGGTTCGAGTCCCACAAGTCCCGCCGCGTTCCACCAGGGTTCCGGGGTGCCTACAATGTCCACAACGCACCCAGCAAAGGCGCACTGTGATTGGGAAGAAAAGTTGGGAAAGTGGGCAAAAGTCCCGAATTTGGTCCAAAATCACACCCAGGTTCGAGTCCCACAAGAAAAGTCCCGAATTTGGTCCAAAATCACACCCAGGTTCGAGTCCCGCAAGTCCCGCCGCGTTCCATCAGAGTGCCGGGGTGCCTACAATGTCCACAACGCACCCAGCAAAGGCGCACTGTGATTGGGAAGAAAAGTTGGGAAAGTGGGCAAAAGTCCCGAATTCGGTCCAAAATCACACCCAGGTTCGAGTCCCACAAGTCCCGCCGCGTTCCACCAGGGTTCCGGGGTGCCTACAATGTCCACGACGCACCCAGCAAAGGCGCACTGTGATTGGGAAGAAAAGTTGGGAAAGTGGGCAAAAGTCCCGAATTTGGTCCAAAATCACACCCAGGTTCGAGTCCCACAAGTCCCGCCGCGTTCCACCAGGGTTCCGGGGTGCCTACAATGTCCACAACGCACCCAGCAAAGGCGCACTGTGATTGGGAAGAAAAGTTGGGAAAGTGGGCAAAAGTCCCGAATTTGGTCCAAAATCACACCCAGGTTCGAGTCCCACAAGTCCCGCCGCGTTCCACCAGTGTCTCGGGGTGCCTACAATGTCCACAACGCACCCAGCAAAGGCGCACTGTGATTGGGAAGAAAAGTTGGGAAAGTGGGCAAAAGTCCCGAATTTGGTCCAAAATCACACCCAGGTTCCAGTCCCACAAGTCCCGCCGCGTTCCACCAGTGTCTCGGGGTGCCTACAATGTCCACAACGCACCCAGCAAAGGTGCACTGTGATTGGGAAGAAAAGTTGGGAAAGTGGGCAAAAGTCCCGAATTTTATCCAAAATCACACCCAGGTTCGAGTCCCACAAGTCCCGCCGCGTTCCACCAGGGTTCCGGGGTGCCTACAATGTCCACAACTTACCCAGCAAAGGCGCACTGTGAGTGGGGAGAAAAGTTGGGAAAGTGGGCAAAAGTCCCGAATTTGGTCCAAAATCACACCCAGGTTCGAGTCCCACAAGTCCCGCCGCGTTCCACCAGGGTTCCGGGGTGCCTACAATGTCCACAACTTACCCAGCAAAGGCGCACTGTGATTGGGAAGAAAAGTTGGGAAAGTGGGCAAAAGTCCCGAATGTGGTCCAAAATCACACCCAGGTTCGAGTCCCACAAGTCCCGCCGCGTTCCACCAGGGTTCCGGGGGTGCCTGGCATGTCCACAACTTACCCAGCAAAGGCGCACTGTGAGTGGGGAAGAAAAGTTGGAAAAGTGGGCAAAAGTCCGGAAAAATGACCAAAAACCACACCCAGGTTAGAGCCCGACACGTCCTGCAGTCGCACCCGAGTCCTGGGATGCCCAACATGTCCAAAAAAATCAAAAAAAGCCCAAAAAATCAAAAAAATCCCCGGGCCGTATCTTGGACGCCGGCGTACCGCGTTCGGCCCTCGTGCCGTAGTTTGGCGACCGATTGTAAAAATTTGCCGCGACCGGCTAGTTTTTTTCCTTGGAGTAAATAGAGAGTAGATCCAGCAGAAAATATGCACTATAAACAAAGAGAGGGAGTTTGGAGGGGGGGCAAAAACGCCCTCTTGGAACTTAGTCCCGCCGCGTTCCACCAGTGTCTCGGGGTGCCTACAATGTCCACAACTTACCCAGCAAAGGCGCACTGTGATTGGGAAGAAAAGTTGGGAAAGTGGGCAAAAGTCCCGAATTTGGTCCAAAATCACACCCAGGTTCGAGTCCCACAAGTCCCGCCGCGTTCCACCAGTGTCTCGGGGTGCCTACAATGTCCACAACGCACCCAGCAAAGGCGCACTGTGATTGGGAAGAAAAGTTGGGAAAGTGGGCAAAAGTCCCGAATTTGGTCCAAAATCACACCCAGGTTCGAGTCCCACAAGTCCCGCCGCGTTCCACCAGTGTCTCGGGGTGCCTACAATGTCCACGACGCACCCAGCAAAGGCGCACTGTGATTGGGAAGAAAAGTTGGGAAAGTGGGCAAAAGTCCCGAATTTGGTCCAAAGTCACACCCAGGTTCGAGTCCCACAAGTCCCGCCGCGTTCCACCAGGGTTCCGGGGTGCCTACAATGTCCACAACGCACCCAGCAAAGGCGCACTGTGATTGGGAAGAAAAGTTGGGAAAGTGGGCAAAAGTCCCGAATTTGATCCAAAAGCACACCCAGGTTCGAGTCCCACAAGTCCCGCCGCGTTCCACCAGGGTTCCGGGGTGCCTACAATGTCCACGACGCACCCAGCAAAGGCGCACTGTGATTGGGAAGAAAAGTTGGGAAAGTGGGCAAAAGTCCCGAATTTGGTCCAAAATCACACCCAGGTTCGAGTCCCACAAGTCCCGCCGCGTTCCACCGGTGTCTCGGGGGTGCCTGGCATGTCCACAACTTACCCAGCAAAGGCGCACTGTGATTGGGAAGAAAAGTTGGGAAAGTGGGCAAAAGTCCCGAATTTGGTCCAAAATCACACCCAGGTTCGAGTCCCACAAGTCCCGCCGCGTTCCACCAGTGTCTCGGGGTGCCTGGCATGTCCACAACGCACCCAGCAAAGGCGCACTGTGATTGGGAAGAAAAGTTGGGAAAGTGGGCAAAAGTCCCGAATTTGGTCCAAAATCACACCCAGGTTCGAGTCCCACAAGTCCCGCCGCGTTCCACCAGGGTTGCGGGGTGCCTGACATGTCCACGACGCACCCAGCAAAGGCGCACTGTGATTGGGAAGAAAAGTTGGGAAAGTGGGCAAAAGTCCCGAATTTGGTCCAAAATCACACCCAGGTTCGAGTCCCACAAGTCCCGCCGCGTTCCACCAGTGTCTCGGGGTGCCTACAATGTCCACAACGCACCCAGCAAAGGCGCACTGTGATTGGGAAGAAAAGTTGGGAAAGTGGGCAAAAGTCCCGAATTTGGTCCAAAATCACACCCAGGTTCGAGTCCCACAAGTCCCGCCGCGTTCCACCAGGGTTCCGGGGTGCCTACAATGTCCACAACGCACCCAGCAAAGGCGCACTGTGATTGGGAAGAAAAGTTGGGAAAGTGGGCAAAAGTCCCGAATTTGGTCCAAAATCACACCCAGGTTCGAGTCCCACAAGTCCCGCCGCGTTCCACCAGTGTCTCGGGGTGCCTACAATGTCCACAACGCACCCAGCAAAGGCGCACTGTGATTGGGAAGAAAAGTTGGGAAAGTGGGCAAAAGTCCCGAATTTGGTCCAAAATCACACCCAGGTTCGAGTCCCACAAGTCCCGCCGCGTTCCACCAGGGTTCCGGGGTGCCTACAATGCCTAAGACGCACCCAGCAAAGGCGCACTGTGATTGGGAAGAAAAGTTGGGAAAGTGGGCAAAAGTCCCGAATTTGGTCCAAAATCACACCCAGGTTCGAGTCCCACAAGTCCCGCCGCGTTCCACCAGGGTTCCGGGGTGCCTACAATGTCCACAACTTACCCAGCAAAGGCGCACTGTGATTGGGAAGAAAAGTTGGGAAAGTGGGCAAAAGTCCCGAATTTGGTCCAAAATCACACCCAGGTTCGAGTCCCACAAGTCCCGCCGCGTTCCACCAGTGTCTCGGGGTGCCTACAATGTCCACAACGCACCCAGCAAAGGCGCACTGTGATTGGGAAGAAAAGTTGGGAAAGTGGGCAAAAGTCCCGAATTTGGTCCAAAATCACACCCAGGTTCGAGTCCCACAAGTCCCGCCGCGTTCCACCAGGGTTCCGGGGTGCCTACAATGTCCACAACTTACCCAGCAAAGGCGCACTGTGATTGGGAAGAAAAGTTGGGAAAGTGGGCAAAAGTCCCGAATTTGGTCCAAAAGCACACCCAGGTTCGAGTCCCACAAGTCCCGCCGCGTTCCACCAGTGTCTCGGGGTGCCTACAATGTCCACAACGCACCCAGCAAAGGCGCACTGTGATTGGGAAGAAAAGTTGGGAAAGTGGGCAAAAGTCCCGAATTTGGTCCAAAATCACACCCAGGTTCGAGTCCCACAAGTCCCGCCGCGTTCCACCAGGGTTCCGGGGTGCCTACAATGTCCACGACGCACCCAGCAAAGGCGCACTGTGATTGGGAAGAAAAGTTGGGAAAGTGGGCAAAAGTCCCGAATTTGGTCCAAAATCACACCCAGGTTCGAGTCCCACAAGTCCCGCCGCGTTCCACCAGGGTTCCGGGGTGCCTACAATGTCCACGACGCACCCAGCAAAGGCGCACTGTGATTGGGAAGAAAAGTTGGGAAAGTGGGCAAAAGTCCCGAATTTGGTCCAAAATCACACCCAGGTTCGAGTCCCACAAGTCCCGCCGCGTTCCACCAGTGTCTCGGGGCGCCTACAATGTCCACAACGCACCCAGCAAAGGCGCACTGTGATTGGGAAGAAAAGTTGGGAAAGTGGGCAAAAGTCCCGAATTGGATCCAAAATCACACCCAGGTTCGAGTCCCACAAGTCCCGCCGCGTTCCACCAGGGTTCCGGGGTGCCTACAATGTCCACAACTTACCCAGCAAAGGTGCACTGTGATTGGGAAGAAAAGTTGGGAAAGTGGGCAAAAGTCCCGAATTTTATCCAAAATCACACCCAGGTTCGAGTCCCGCAAGTCCCGCCGCGTTCCACCAGGGTTCCGGGGTGCCTACAATGTCCACAACGCACCCAGCAAAGGCGCACTGTGATTGGGAAGAAAAGTTGGGAAAGTGGGCAAAAGTCCCGAATTTGGTCCAAAATCACACCCAGGTTCGAGTCCCACAAGTCCCGCCGCGTTCCACCAGGGTTCCGGGGTGCCTACAATGTCCACAACGCACCCAGCAAAGGCGCACTGTGATTGGGAAGAAAAGTTGGGAAAGTGGGCAAAAGTCCCGAATTTGGTCCAAAATCACACCCAGGTTCGAGTCCCACAAGTCCCGCCGCGTTCCACCAGGGTTCCGGGGTGCCTACAATGTCCACAACGCACCCAGCAAAGGCGCACTGTGATTGGGAAGAAAAGTTGGGAAAGTGGGCAAAAGTCCCGAATTTGGTCCAAAATCACACCCAGGTTCGAGTCCCACAAGTCCCGCCGCGTTCCACCAGGGTTCCGGGGTGCCTACAATGTCCACAACGCACCCAGCAAAGGCGCACTGTGATTGGGAAGAAAAGTTGGGAAAGTGGGCAAAAGTCCCGAATTTGGTCCAAAATCACACCCAGGTTCGAGTCCCACAAGTCCCGCCGCGTTCCACCAGGGTTCCGGGGTGCCTACAATGTCCACAACGCACCCAGCAAAGGCGCACTGTGATTGGGAAGAAAAGTTGGGAAAGTGGGCAAAAGTCCCGAATTTGGTCCAAAATCACACCCAGGTTCGAGTCCCACAAGTCCCGCCGCGTTCCACCAGGGTTCCGGGGTGCCTACAATGTCCACAACGCACCCAGCAAAGGCGCACTGTGATTGGGAAGAAAAGTTGGGAAAGTGGGCAAAAGTCCCGAATTTGGTCCAAAATCACACCCAGGTTCGAGTCCCACAAGTCCCGCCGCGTTCCACCAGTGTCTCGGGGTGCCTACAATGTCCACAACGCACCCAGCAAAGGCGCACTGTGATTGGGAAGAAAAGTTGGGAAAGTGGGCAAAAGTCCCGAATTTGGTCCAAAAGCACACCCAGGTTCGAGTCCCACAAGTCCCGCCGCGTTCCACCAGTGTCTCGGGGTGCCTACAATGTCCACAACGCACCCAGCAAAGGCGCACTGTGATTGGGAAGAAAAGTTGGGAAAGTGGGCAAAAGTCCCGAATTTGGTCCAAAATCACACCCAGGTTCGAGTCCCACAAGTCCCGCCGCGTTCCACCAGGGTTCCGGGGTGCCTACAATGTCCACAACTTACCCAGCAAAGGTGCACTGTGATTGGGAAGAAAAGTTGGGAAAGTGGGCAAAAGTCCCGAATTTGGTCCAAAATCACACCCAGGTTCGAGTCCCACAAGTCCCGCCGCGTTCCACCAGGGTTCCGGGGTGCCTACAATGTCCACAACGCACCCAGCAAAGGCGCACTGTGATTGGGAAGAAAAGTTGGGAAAGTGGGCAAAAGTCCCGAATTTGGTCCAAAATCACACCCAGGTTCGAGTCCCACAAGTCCCGACGCGTTCCACCAGTGTCTCGGGGTGCCTACAATGTCCACAACGCACCCAGCAAAGGCGCACTGTGATTGGGAAGAAAAGTTGGGAAAGTGGGCAAAAGTCCCGAATTTGGTCCAAAATCACACCCAGGTTCGAGTCCCACAAGTCCCGCCGCGTTCCACCAGGGTTCCGGGGTGCCTACAATGTCCACGACGCACCCAGCAAAGGCGCACTGTGATTGGGAAGAAAAGTTGGGAAAGTGGGCAAAAGTCCCGAATTTGATCCAAAATTATGCCCGGGTTGGAGTACCACGAGTCCGGCCGCGTTCCACCGGTGTCCCGGGGGTGCCTGGCATGTCCACAACTTACCCAGCAAAGGCGCACTGTGATTGGGAAGAAAAGTTGGGAAAGTGGGCAAAAGTCCCGAATTTGATCCAAAATTATGCCCGGGTTGGAGTACCACGAGTCCGGCCGCGTTCCACCGGTGTCCCGGGGGTGCCTGCCATGTCCACAACTTACCCAGCAAAGGCGCACTGTGATTGGGAAGAAAAGTTGGGAAAGTGGGCAAAAGTCCCGAATTTGATCCAAAATTATGCCCGGGTTGGAGTACCACGAGTCCGGCCGCGTTCCACCGGTGTCCCGGGGGTGCCTGCCATGTCCACAACTTACCCAGCAAAGGCGCACTGTGATTCAGAAGAAAAGTTGGGAAAGTGGGGAAAAAAAGGACCGTGAAATATCCAAAATTATGCCCGGGTTGGAGTACCACGAGTCCGGCCGCGTTCCACCGGTGTCCCGGGGGTGCCTGGCACGTCCACAACTTACCCAGCAAAGGCGCACTGTCAGTGGGGAAGACCAAACATGTCTCGGATTTTTTCCAAGTACCTTAACGAGAGAGGCTAAAAAGCACCTGTTTTTACCTTCTCTCGTTGTTGTACTTAGAAAAAAAACGAGAAAATAAAAAATCTGGGTTTTTTTCTAAGTACCTTAACGAGAGAGGCTAAAAAAAACCATTTTTTACCTTCTCTCGTTGTTGTACTTAGAAAAAAAACGAGAAAAAAATTTTTCCCCATTCATTTCAATGGGAGTTCATTTTTTTTTTGGGATTTTTTCTAAGTACCTTAACGAGAGAGGCTTAATTTTTCACCTACTTTTTACCTTCTCTCGATTTTTCGTTTTTTACCTGGTCGACCAAAACACCTCCATCTCGTTACTATGTGCACCATGTCTGACAGGCTGAAATCACAGGGAACGCGTCCGAGTCAAAGTGAGCTATTTTCGGACACAAATATGGTGTTTTCCCCCTCTATCCTCTGGTTCTTTTTTCAAACTGATCTTCCAGCATCTGAGCGACAGGGGCTCATGCAGACACCTGTGTCCGCCCGAGGGGCGCCTTCCCGGACACATATATGGTGCTTCCCCCCTCTTTACCCCGGTCCTTTTTCAAACTGATCTTCCAGCATCTGAGCGACAGGGGCTCATGCAGACACCTGTGTCCGCCCGAGGGGCGCCTTCCCGGACACATATATGGTGCTTCCCCCCTCTTTACCCCGGTCCTTTTTCAAACTGATCTTCCAGCATCTGAGC
Organism: Nerophis lumbriciformis; assembly: GCF_033978685.3. Classification (NCBI taxonomy): domain Eukaryota; kingdom Metazoa; phylum Chordata; class Actinopteri; order Syngnathiformes; family Syngnathidae; genus Nerophis; species Nerophis lumbriciformis. Next base: position 306,693 of record NW_027316585.1, on the reverse strand, counting down.
GACAGGGGCTCATGCAGACACCTGTGTCCGCCCGAGGGGCGCCTTCCCGGACACATATATGGTGCTTCCCCCCTCTTTACCCCGGTCCTTTTTCAAACTGATCTTCCAGCATCTGAGCGACAGGGGCTCATGCAGACACCTGTGTCCGCCCGAGGGGCGCCTTCCCGGACACATATATGGTGCTTTCCCCCTCTTTACCCCGGTCCTTTTTCAAACTGCTCTTCCAGCATCTGAGCGACAGGGGCTCATGCAGACACCTGTGTCCGCCCGAGGGGCGCCTTCCTGGACACATATATGGTGCTTTCCCCCTCTTTACCCCGGTCCTTTTTCAAACTGCTCTTCCAGCTTCTGAGCGACAGGGGCTCATGCAGACACCTGTGTCCGCCTAAGGGGCGCTATCTCGGACACATTTTCAACTTTTCCCGCATGAATGAAATCCTGGAACTGATTCCACCCAGGTACTTAGGGCTTCCAGGGCTTGAGCGACAGGGGCTCTGTCCGGAGCGTGTGTCCGCCTAGGGGGCGCTGTCTCGGACACATTTTCAACTTTTCCCGCATGGATGAAATCCTGGAACTGATTCCACCCAGGTACTTAGGACTTCCAGGGCTTGAGCGACAGGGGCTCTGTCCGGAGCGTGTGTCCGCCTAGGGGGCGCTGTCCCGGACACATTTTCAACTTTTCCCGCATGAATGAAATCCTGGAACTGATTCCACCCAGGTACTTAGGACTTCCAGGGCTTGAGCGACAGGGGCTCTGTCCGGAGCGTGTGTCCGCCTAGGGGGCGCTGTCCCGGACACATTTTCAACTTTTCCCGCATGGATGAAATCCTGGAACTGATTCCACCCAGGTACTTAGGGCTTCCAGGGCTTGAGCGACAGGGGCTCTGTCCGGAGCGTGTGTCCGCCTAGGGGGCGCTGTCTCGGACACATTTTCAACTTTTCCCGCATGAATGAAATCCTGGAACTGATTCCACCCAGGTACTTAGGGCTTCCAGGGCTTGAGCGACAGGGGCTCTGTCCGGAGCGTGTGTCCGCCTAGGGGGCGCTGTCTCGGACACATTTTCAACTTTTCCCGCATGAATGAAATCCTGGAACTGATTCCACCCAGGTACTTGGGGCTTCCAGGGCTCGAGCGACAGGGGCTCTGTCCGGAGCGTGTGTCCGCCTAGGGGGCGCTGTCTCGGACACATTTTCAACTTTTCCCGCATGAATGAAATCCTGGAACTGATTCCACCCAGGTACTTGGTGCTTCCAGGGCTCGAGCGACAGGGGCTCGGTCCGGAGCGCGCGTCCGCCTAGGGGGCGCTGTCTCGGACACATTTTCAACTTTTCCCGTATGAATGAAATCCTGGACCTCCGTCCAGGTACTCGGGGCTTCCCAGGACTTGAGCGACAGGGGCTCGGACCTGGGAAAAGCCCCGGCCCACTTCCCCTTTCCCCTCTAACCCTCTGGTAAACACGACTTGCCACGGAGCGGCCCTCACCGGCCGGCGTCAGCCGGTTACCCAGGTGGGGGATTCCTCCGGCCCTGCAGGTCTGCCTCTATTGCCGCCCGGCAAGCCCGATTTGAAGCGAGATCGAGACGACCCGTCTGCCCTAGTTGTCCTACATCGGACCCGCTCCGGCTCGGCCCCAGCGTCCCTTCGCGCATATGCCATCCGGGCCCACGCCCCGGGTGGTGCCGGAGGGCCTG